>NW_014577256.1:353650-365811 GCF_000485595.1 Priapulus caudatus | reverse complement strand
CTAATTATAAACACATGTCTAGTGATAAAAGCTTGGTAAAGGAATCTATGCTGAGATATCCCCTAACCATTTTAAATGCATATTCATCACAAAATATAACTCATCTGGTGAGATATTGCGCATGCGCTAACACACTAACGTAGCTAGATTGTGTACAGGCTGGTATACGCAGCAGGGACCTTACATGCAAGGTCTTCCTCCTATTTCTTAAATGATGTGAACTGATGGAATGTTATTATATAAATCTATGCTAGGATAACTCCTCTTCATTTTAAATGTATAATCTTTGCAAAATACGATTTCTCTCGGGAGATATTGCGCATGCGTGCGCACCGTGTTAGGGGTACAGTGCCGTCTGAGGCAAACATTATGATATAGCTTGCTGCGGGGGAGAGCTCTTACATTATGTATACTGATGGAATGTTATCATATCAATCTAAGCTAGGATAACTCCTCTTCATTTTAAATGCATAATCTTTGCAAAATATGATTTCTCTCTCGGGAGATATTGCGCATGCGCGCGCACCGTGTTAGCCGCCACCGCCACCGCCACCGCCGCCGCCACCGCGCACCGCGCGCACCGCCACAAAACGTTTTTTTAGGCGTGCAGTGCCGTCTGAAGAAAACTTTATAATAAAGCTTGCTGCCGGGGAGAGGGGATGGGAGACTGAGGAAAGGCGGCAGGGAAGATAGCTGAGGCGGTATAAGAAGAAGGAGGCGGCTGAGCGAGGGACAGGGAAGGTAGGCTACAGGGGCTAACCCCATTATGATATCGCTGTTTCTTGCTTACCTGACCGACGATCGCAACGCCATCTATGACGCGCTGTCCGTGTCGCCGGGGCAGCACGGCGCGCGCAACCCGCACTGGGCGAGTTACTTCGAGCTGTGCAACCCGTGCATGGTCGCTTACGACGTCGTCGCCAAGCACGAGACGACGGCGGACGACGCGGCGGCCGTGCTTGGGGCGACGGGACTCGACGAGGTCGTATCGTTCCCGAACATCACCGAGACGCCATTCGGAACGTCGGCGAAGTTCACGAGAGACGCGTACAGTGACATAGACGCGAACACGCTGAAGAAACTGCGACACATGTACGGACTGGACTTCGATTCATTTAACTAGACTAAACGCCTATACATTGATGCGCATGCGGGGTGACGGAACGATGTGTGAGATTTACTTGTGTTAATTGATCTTGTTGTTATTGTTATTAGATTGTTGCGGGAAGAAAGTATATGATATTGTAAATATAATGTGCTGTTATGCATTGAAACGTGTTAAAACGTTTGTTTAAATTTCCTTGAGAGTTCGTTTCTAACGAAATCAGGTGTAGGAGTGAGGTAGAACATTTCGGAGTAGGAATCCGGGTTGTTTCAATGTTACAATGTCTTTCATAAATGAGTGTTATATATACACTTTAAATTTTCGCGCTCGTTCGTACTTACGGATCCCGATGACAACTAAAAAAGTAAAAATAACAGTAAAGCTGTCGGCGCAATTGCACACCATACACTGCCGCTAGACACAGAGATACGGCAAGGTCGCGACAACAAGCAGACGTTTAGCTCGTAGCGTTTATACGGGCAAAACACCAGTCCGGCATCATTTCACGCTAATTGGGGAGCGGGCGCGGACGTCTTGTCAACCTATACATTCACACAGACACACAATACATATATCTTGCATTTTATTCCGAGATTCGCGTGTGCACGAGGCTATCAGATAAATGGTACTAGATAATTTGTTATGAAACTTCCAAAAACTTTGCAACCATGTGTTAAATGCCGAGAATACACCTAACACATAATATCATAATATTGATAATGTCAGGAGTGAATAATAATAGATTATTATAATAATCTATTATTATTCACTCCTGATAATATCACTAGTCAGATGCTAAACCTTATTAAGTGCCGAGTGTTGTGCATAATATTACACCCGAGTAAATGCCTCTATTCATTCCTGATCAGTATCGCGGTATTGTAAACCGTCCTGTTTAGTACGCTATAATTCTACCTGATAAAGATAGCAACATACACATTAGCCAGGTGGTAAACCTTATATTATGTTGATTGACTCGTTGAATGGATGTTGGCTAACACGTTAAGGTATCAGGTTCCCTTGCTACTACTTCGATTTCTTTCCATCACATTCACCTCTTCGTTGTCACGCGTTTTTTTCGGGAATAATAGTACGGGCTGTGAGTAACCTATCCCCCAAGTATTAGATCCGTTTAGGGATAGCCTGAATAATATTGGCCCAGCCACTATATATTTAAGCTGTCATGCGCTTGTATTTGCAGTAACGAGCGTAACTAGCAATTTGATAACCATGTTTTTGTATTATTAAACAACTCCGTTACCATGCTTAGACGTTAGATAATCAATAAAAAATAACAGGTAATGTGATCGGCAACAATCCAAACACAATGTCGGCCCTACCTTATAGACAGGGTCTCACAACAGTCGCGAAAAACACACATTGGCCGCCACTGTAAACATACACTGCAAACATATATATTTCACTGCTTGCTACGTAAATCTTGATTTAATAATTTGACAGGTTCTTCGTTCATGAACCGAATGACAATGCACATTTGCAAAGTGTTTGCGTCGCCGGCACTGTAAACATACTGAACATTATAAAAACTAAAGACTGGGTTAAAGTCTGCTGTTATAAGAGTGATCACTCCAGTATATAATTATATCATCTCATGCATAGCCTAGACGACTACTACTATAGTAGACGGTTACAAGTGAAGAACCTGTGTGGAGTTTTCTCTATGTAAGGTATCAATGAAGTAATTTTTATATATATATATATCACTGCTTGTTACGTTAATTTTAATTTTACATTTTACAGGTTCTTCGTGCATGAACACGAATGACAATGCCCTGTGCGTTTGTTCTCGGTTGCAGGTAATAATGGCGAGATCGGTTCTTTGGTTGCTGATGCTGGCTGGCTCGTTGCTGATATCGCAAACGACATCGCAAACGACACCGCAGACGTCGGGCACAACGTCGCCCGGCAGCGGTATCTTGCTTCCGACCGTAAGCCTCCGGTCGAGCTTCAGCCGCATGGTCGAGTTTATGAACAGCCTCACTACGCTCGTCGACAGCACCTCTAGCACCCGAGCCGTCCACGGTAAGAATGGGGTTTATTCCGAGGGTCAGGGCTACGGACTTTTCATCGCAGCCTCCGTCGCCGCCACGACGTCGGCCGGCGAACGCGAGACAGCGTTCAATTACGCCCACGAGCTATTCCGCGGCTGGAAGAGAATGTGCGAGCTGACGGACCAGGGTAGTTGTCAGGGTCGCGGCTACATCTGCGAGAGTAACCCCTGCATGCCTGCCTGGAAGTTCGACGACAACATCGCAGAAGCGCCCGGCATCGGTGCAGCGGCGGACGGAGAGGAGGACGGCATATTGGGAATGATCATTATGGTGGAGACATCTATCGGCGAGGGACACTCGTGGTGGAACGAGGTCGCAAGATGGGCTTACCAGAGCTGCACGGCTTTCATGAATATTAACACAAAACTAGATTCGTCCCGCACGAAGAGGATTCTGCGCAACGGTAGCTGCTGGGGAGGTTGGAACCGCGGGAATCCGTCCTACTACGCACCGGCGCACTACCGCGTGTTCAGAGATTACATGTTGAAGTACGCCAGCACATACGCCACGACAAGCGAAGGACTCGATTACAGCGCCAAGTGGAACGACCTCATCAATAACGTCTACCTCGTCCTAGAAGCGAACCAGTGTCCTTCGACCGGACTGACGACCAACTGGTTCGTTCCGAATGAGGCCGACCCATCTAGCGGTGGCTCCACTACCTGTTCCGGAAGCACTCCGGCGGCCGAGTTCGGCTCCGAGGCTTCGCGCTGCGTGTGGCGAGTCGTCCTCGATGTCATTTGGTTCCCGGAGGAAGCGACACAGGGCGTAGGGGCCGCCACCTACTCGGCGCGCGTCGCCAACCAGGTAATATCGAAGATGAAGTCGAGCAACAGCAGCTGCCTCTCCACGCACTGCGTCGGCAACTTGGACACGGGATGCTTCGTCACGTCGGTCATGTCTAATTGGCTGGACAAAGCCTTCATGTACGGGCCGACGTTCTCGTCGCTGCTGCCGCCGCTCTTCGGCGGAGAAGCGGCCGACCAGCAGCGCGTGCTCGACCTCGCAGCTACGAAGGTCAACTCGGCAGCCATCAGTTCTTACTACAGCGGTAGTTGGACGGCGCTTGCCACGCTCACGCTGTCTGGCGATCTGGTTGCTCTGAAACCCCTGCTCTCCGGTTTGAACTAAATTGCGGAAATATCGTATTGTATCGTCATTATAAGTATATATATTCCAAATGTGTACGTAGTGACGCATAGATATGATGCATGAAAATCAGCTATAGTAATAAGCAATCCAGATATAGTATTGAATTTTGAATTGAAAAATTAAGAGGGTTTGTGTAGTCTTTTAATAGAGAGGCGATGTCTGGATATTATGAATAATCTGTGGGTGAGATGCAATCAGCGGTGCTATATAGAACGATGAGAAAGCAAGGGAAAGCGAAACGCGTAGCCGTACAATAGAGCGGAGAGAGTGAGTCTATGAGTGAGTGAGTGAGTGAGTGAGTGAGTGCTGAGATGAGTAATGAGAGAATACAATAATATCGGAGTGAATAATAGAGATTATTATTCTTCCTCTTCTCATATTCACTCCTGCAATAATCTATAATATAACTATCATATATATACTATATGTGTTGGTGAATGTGTGTGTGTGGTGTATGGTGTGTGTGTGTGTGTCTGTGAGTGTTGCGTGTGTGTGGTGGTGTGTGGTTGTGTGATGCTGTGTGGTGAGAGAGAGGGAGATAATGCCCGTAGAACAGCCTAATGTACGCGGAACATGGAGGAGAGTGGTACCTTCGTAACGGTGCGTTATTCAGCGGCAATAGACGTGCTAAATTTTAGCGCGTGTCAAAGCCTCTATTTTACGGTATTATCGGCATTTAACGGTATCGGAGTTTTTGTTGGGGTAACGAGTGTGTTGTATATAGTAACTGTGGCAATTATGTCAACTGAAATTGTGCGTGTCGAGTTTGCTAATGCGTGTAGCGGTGCGGAGAGATCCGTATTCGCTGCGCGAAGCGTGTATCTGTCATTCCAGACAATTGTGTATTTACGTTATTATGTTAGTTAAGTCGTGCGTTATTGTTCCGGCACGTTATCTTTGTACCTATGTTAGTCCAACTGGATAGTTGTCCACCCGTTAATCTGTGGGTGTTGTGTCTCTTCTGTTGCCGCTAGATATCCTGAACTGCCCACCTGTGTCCCGTAGTGTATACTAAGAATTTCCCCTAATAAAACTCAAGCAGAATCTTGCATGGCAGTGTGTGCGTGCTGCAAACATTAGATTAATTAACCAAAAAGCTAAGTATTATTAATTTGATTTAATAACTTAATAAGATTATCAACATGATATATAGTTATGAGTAACAAATTATTTAACTTGCTAAGCCAATACATCACATCGGTAAATTGCCATAGATGGTGATTCCATGACGGGCGCTTGAAAACTGGTAATAGATGCTCATATAAAACTGTTGCATGGTTGAAGTACAAGTATATACGCATAAATTTAAGTACCACATTAACGCCAAGTGTATTACCTATGGCTTTACCAATATTACGTGTATTACAAGAGCATTGCATCATCGAATCCTTTACCCGCGCCATGAACGTTTAAGATGAGCCTGCTCAGAAGCACCGAGAGCGTCAGTACTCGAGCGGCTGTGTACGAACACCTGCTAAGCCAACCGCCTCCGAGTCCTTCGATCACAACACCTGCTGTCACCAGCCGATGCCGGAGACGAGAGAGCTACGAGAGAGCGCGGCAGTTGTGAGCACCAGCACACGTATTCATCATGCTCCAACTACAGCCCGGGAGAGATCCCGAGTATCTCTGTCGACCTGCATCTGGTTTTTATCCTCGTCATATCGTCCATCTGATGACGAGCGTGAGGTGCGCTGCGTTGCGGGCCGTGCGGGTGCTGTTTCTCCTCCAGCTTTTGCGCTGCTTGCGTGTTGCGTCCTGCTAAGCTCACCATCACTGCTCTGGCTACGCATGCAATCGCTGCGCGGGTTGATCTTCTTCAACGCTTCTCACGCGCGAAGCCTTCCCCTTCCGCACGCGCTCGTCTGCAAGGTGGCTGCCCTCGATTCTGCTGCTCGTGCTCTGTCTAGATTGCAGAGCTGGCAGTGCTGGCAGCCTCACATGCTTCGGTTGTTTTCTGATACATACCGGTACTCCAGCTTCATACCTTCCACCCTGAGGAGGTGTTCAGTCTGCGTCGGTGCTGCGGCGGGACGTCTTGTCGCTTGGCACCTTCTCACTGCAAGCCGTCAACTATGCCTTGCCACGTAGGAGAAGCGAGGGTCCTGACGCTTTCACTTCCAGCTCGATCAGAGCAGATGTACGACTTCATTCTTCAGGAATGCATGAGCTCGCATGCTTCGCAATTCCTCTCCGTCATGAAGACTTGTTAGAGCAGCATCCGGACGGCACAGCTCTGAGCTATTACAGTGTCTTGCTTGCTTGACTTCTTCCAGTGATGTGCTGCTGATTAGTTTCTTGACTGCAGTCGCGCCTAGGGTTTCGCGTGGTTTATTTGCTGGTCGAGCTCCCGGTGAGAACCTCAGTCATGATGAGACTGAGAGCGCGAGCTCAACTGTGTACGTCGTACATCCACTACTCGTCCGACGAACCTCTGTAACTCCACATTCTCACGTGGCGGGGAGCGTGCTCCGCCCGTGTTTCGATGCCCGGCCCCTCGCGGTGTGAATGCGAGGATGCCAACGCCGCCGGTAATTGATGACTGGCAAGCTTCAGCCTCTTTCTGCAGGGTCGAGTGGGTGAGTCTGATCGTTCTGTACCATCTTAGATCGGCTCTTGACTTTCTTTTCTAACCTGTTAGGAGCTGCTTCTCTGCGGCTGATGTGATGCCAGCTGAGAAGCTGCGCGCAGGTCCGAGATCTGCTTCGTGACCGCATCAGAATTGCTCTCGGTGCAACCATCTTCCTCGATCTGACGCTTGCTGTCTCGTGGCAACAAGCCATTAGCCATTCCCCTGCAGCTAGATTAAATCGTTTGCTGCTTTGTCATCACTCCCGTTGTATCTCTTCCTCCTCTCCTGCCCTGCGTGGGCGCCTGGATTTCATTCAGCACTGACACCTTCTTTTGGCCCCTTTCTTCCTACGGCTCCATGCTTTTTTCGATCATCTCTGTTGCAGACAGATGCTGACCGCATGTCGCGCGTAGGGCTTCAGAAAATAGTCCCTGACTCCTCACGATCGGCCCTTCCTAGCTATCACTGAACGCTGCAGCTCGGACGCAGCAGGTCCGTGGTTTGTTGGGCACATGCGCAGGTGTAGCTGTTACGTCGTACAGTGAGTGCGTGTCCGCATCGTACACACTCAAGCTTCTTTATGACATGCATCACACGGCCCGTCGACGATACGATGCTTCAATAACGCAATAAGGTCGTTTTTTTGCGTCGCTGTGAGCTGTGTCCGATTTCTCCGCACCCTTCTTGCTAAGCTTGGGTTCTTTAGAGAAAGTCTTGATATCCGTTGTTGATGTAGGTGCGATACCTCCCCGCTTGCTATCTGTTATTCTTGTTGTTTGATGTGGCTAACATCCTCGTTAAACCACGGTCCACATTTGCTAAAGACGCTTGTCTGCAGCTGCTCGTTTGGGACAGATATCACTGTTTGTTCACGCCTGTTATAGTAAAGAATCGCCACCATGTATTGCTCAATTGATCTTCCAAAGACATACACCTTATATTACTATCCATTTAATGCCCCCCCCCGCCGACTTAATGTTCACAAGGAATTAAAACACAATAATTTAGTCCTACGGGCAACGCGAGCCACATAAATATAAATGAAAAGCACATTATCTCTGGCTTGCATGATACTCATAATTCATGTGTCTCGTACCACTATGCCTACCAGGTTGACTATCCTTGAGTCTGACACCATGCAGGACCGTGCCGCACTATTTCAGAAGTCTATTAATTTGGTAACATCTCGTGTTCCTCGACCCCCACCATAATACTTCTAGACACACTTTCAGGCCTGTGTCGCACAACAGTGAAACTACCCTGATTAAAAAACTCATCGATCATAAAGAGCTATGTAATCGGATGCGCGCATTGTAAAGCGGCCTAGGTGAGTCCTAACAGCATGTCAGTGAACGCACGTGAATTTAGAATGACCACCGCAAAATAAGTCTGAAACGCACAAGTGTATCGGACCGTCAATGCTGAACATTGGGACAACCTGTGTTTATAGCTCACACGTTTACTTCAATACGCTGTGTATGTACATGCGCTACTCGCTAGAATTCACCTGCGTCAGCGGTTGAGACATCTACTCTGGAATGTTCGACGTGTCATCTTTGCTTTACACAGCTGAGCACCAACCTCTTCCCGCCTCCGCTGTTCACGTGTAGCAGAAGACCTGGCTTTCAACTCCCATGACGAGCAGCACGCAGCACTGACCACACCTGCAGCTGAGGATAAACCACGGCTGCAGACTCGGTTCAGGTCTCCACGCCATTCTCTACGGTCACTCGCATAAGACGTCTGCCTGCACTGCTTTGCAGCGTAGACATTACGCAGAGCCGGCGTGGACACCAGGCCGACGATTTGGTTCAGCCGCTTGAAGCCGCGCCTTCTGCTGCCGGCCAGCAGCACGCAGAAGATGCTGGCCTGCTTGTAGAGCTGATTCTTCGGCCCGTCGTTTGTTCGCTCGAGTCCCTTTAAGCAGTTGCTTTCGGTCTCATCTCTAGGGAGAATCGCGCTTGATCCAAAGACATAATACCGAGTAAATCACACTGTTACTGTTCATTTACATAGTAAGTGCGCTAATTAATAGAACAACAGCATAAAGAATAATTATTATCATATGTCTACGTCATGGTATGCATGTAACCGTTGTACGTGATTAACTGTATGTGATGTAGCTTAGCGTCGAGAGAGTATAGGAAATGTATAATACATTAATACTTATTTTTTTAAATAAAATTTACTAATAATACATCACATAGGACTGAATATAAACTGTATTATACATTTATAGTCCACGCTTGCGTCTGCTGACGACCCGCAGAGAGTCGACCGATCGTGGCCGCGTCCGCAGACGACAGCGGCAGTGACGACACAATAACCATCAGCCGCCATATCCCAGCTTCAGCTGGAAACTACTCGACGAAACTGCTGCGTCGATGGTAAACTTCGCCCAGATTCTACAAAAAGCCGTATTCGTTATTAGGCCCTATCATAAATTTATCCACCGACGGTTAGTTATCACCATAGGTTGACACCTTTTCAAAATTAAGATTCCCGTGATAAGCCCTACCACACTAAACACAGATAATAGTAACGTGGACATTATTTTATGACGGTCGTCGGGTTTTTACTGTGTTTTACATGTGTGGGCCCAAGATACGCCACCAGAATATCAGCTTAAAAATTCTCGTGACGCCTGCGTCTGTTGTATCCAACCTTAGTAACTCATGTTAGCCTTACAATCCACAACTACTTACCCTATACGAGTCCCTAGGACTTAGCCTCTTTACAACATAACAGTTGAGTAACTCCTAGTCAAGACTAGTGGATCGAACTTAACATACGCGTTATATGTATACGTCTTAGTTAGAACACAATAGCTCGTAAATGCCGTAAAGAAATGCCGACCAGTGTCACATTTAAGTTCAATGGAGACGCAGGATCTATTGAGACATAAGACCATCATTATCATACTACCCCGGATCTAACGCCGGCATGGGATTGAATGCTTCGGTCTGCTGCAGTCAGGACAACGAACACGATAAAGGAAAATAAGATCCACCGTGGCCTCATTATCATTTTGAGTCTGGTCACTTCACGAAGTACTAGACAACTGGTCCAGGTGTTAAGAGCCATTTAGATCCGCTGGTAATTTTGAGACATTATTAACAAAGATCTGGAACTCGCTACGAACACATGAGCCTCAAACGCAACCACCAACATCAGCTCGTGCATCGACCTGTCGTGTACACAAACCATCGTCTAGCAACAACCATTGTCTCTGACACCGCATTAACTACTTGGTATGTGCTCTCTACGTCTGCGTATGTACCTCCGCGAGCAAACCATGTTAATTTATTTTAATTGCGTATTTTACGGGTTATTTTAGCTTTAGATTCCCTTTACCATGTGTATGCATGAAATATGAGTGTTTACAGGAAACCAGAACAAACAAAAATTCTAACACCTATTGTTCTATTCTCAGCTTCCGCACACTGTTGTTGGATGCTATATATACGTTATAGTGGATTGGGCCAGAACCAATTGTTTCCAAATAATTAAAAGTGTCTAATACCGGCATGCATTAAAATAACCGTTTACCTTTCTATAACTTCTTCGCTAGCATTTAGTTTTGTTTGTTTGTCTATTGCTTAGAATTTATAAGGTAACCCAGTCCCGTAGTGGGCATTTCAGGAGCTTCGCAGCGAGCCACTTGGTCTGCAAGGGCGGATCCATGATGTGAACAAAAAACAACACGCCCTGCGAGCAACGAGGTTGTAAACATATAGATAACAACTATATGCACATGTGAAATAGTGCAACATACACAATGTATGTACTATATACATTCATGTATATAGTAGATATCTATGGTTGTGACGCCCGTGGCGGCGGTTTCAGGGGCCTCCACCCGGAAAATTTCTTTTTAATGAACCGTCGTACATTCAATTTGTACTAAAAATAACGCACATATTATAAGCAAACAGAACAACACGTAGGATATATAATATATATACATATAATTTATTTCTCATGTTATTTTATGTTACTTTAAATTACCTTAGAATATTTCACTTTGGAATAAACAGTTTTCGATAATATACAAATTAGTGTGCAAAATTTATTAAGTCAAAACACATATAATCAGTGCAATTATAAACACATACACATATTTAGGAGTCTGTATAGTCCTCATTTGAAATATATCGAGACATGAAAACCTCCTTGGAATTGCAATTAGATTCTACGGCATGTCACGTTCCAGTTTCTTTAAATGGTGTGTGGTCAAGATCTCTGGTTCACATTATCTTTTATATCTACATGATACTTGCCATAGCAATAGAACATGAGCAAGTGAAATGTTTCTGAACATCATGCAAATGTACGTTAAAGAGTACTGCGCACATGTGCGCCTTCAACACTCAAATAATTAGACCGACTGCGCCATAGAGCTGGCCGACTTAGACAGACCTGACTTAGACCTGACCGAAAGGATTTAGTATTTTGCCACTATGCACGCTCGCATAATGGCAAAATACTAATTCCTTTCGACACGCGGCTGCTTGACGAAAGGCAATAGCAGTTACGTCACATGAGTCGCTTCTGGAAGATAATGGCTCAAGAAGGTCTAGTAGACCCATCTATCTCTCTTTTTTCATTGGATCTATTATATGTAGAACAAACGGATTCTGTATAGATAGTTCAGTAAACTGAAGAATATGGTAATAATGAATAGTTAGGATATAGTTAAACTTCGGATAATTGGACAAGTAACTGGCACGAAAAAGCGGAAAAGCAGCAGCAGAAATGGGGAGGGGCGTTCGTCTCCATCCGACCCCCCCCCCTCTTGGTTACGGGCCTGTAACCGTTAATTTTAATTGTAAAATGTAAATAAGATGTTCAAATATAGAGTATTTGCGTAGGTGTGTGCGCGTGTAGGCGTGTACGCACATGCACCCGCGCGTGTGTGTAAGCGTGCCCGCATGCACCCGCGCGTGTGTAGGCGTGTGCGCGCATGCACTCGCACGTGTGTATAGGCGTGTGCCCGCATGCACTCGCGCGTGTGTAGGCGTGTGCGCGCATGCACCCGCGTGTGTGTAGGCGTGTGCCCGCATGCACCCGCGCGTGTGTGTAGGCGGTGTCAGGACAAATACCCCCCGGACAATCACCCCCCGGACAATTACCCCCGGACAATTACCCCCTGGACAATTACCCCCCATGCCATTTACCCCCCGTGCCATTCACCCCCCGGACAATCACCCCCCGGACAATTACCCCCTGGACAATTACCCCCCATGCCATTTACCCCCCG
>NW_014577256.1:334936-350225 GCF_000485595.1 Priapulus caudatus | reverse complement strand
CTACCTGGGCGGTGTCCCAACGGTCTAGCGCCTCCCCATCCTTCTCTGGCACTGGGCTCCATGATCCTGGCCAATGCCTCGTTCTTGCACGGAGCACCCGTCTCGTAACTGCAACACTGCAGTCTGGGCAGTCAGCACGTCGACAACCAGGCTGCCGCCACAATCCATCTGCGTTGCTGTGAAGCCTCCCAGGGCAATGTTCGATTTTCATATCAAACGTCCTGAGATAGGCGATCCACCTCGCCACCATTCCCTCTGGCTTCTTGAAGTTCAGAAGCCAGGTGAGCGATGCATGAACGGTCCGCACGGTAAAGTGTCGTCCGTGGAGGTAGTGCCGGAATTTCTTGACGGCAGTCACGACGGCCAGCAACACCCGGTTGGTGGTACAATACCACCGCTGCGTCTGGGAGAGCGTCTTACTGGAGTAAGCGATCACCCGATCCACTCCCCCTTAACACTGCGAAAGCACTGCCCCCATACCAGGTGCACTGGCGTCGGTGTCAACCGTGAACTCCCTCTCTGGCAGCGGTAAGCCAGTACCGGCGCCTCTGTCAATTTCTGCTTGAGCGTGCAGAAAGCCACCTGGCAGCTCTCCGTCCAGAGAAACGGATGGTCCTTCCGCGTCAGGTCGGTGAGTGGCCCCGCCACGGTCGCAAACCTGGGGATAAACCGCCGATAATAGTTGGCAAAGCCGAGAAAACTCCTCACCTCGCTAACATTCTCCGGTCGGTCCCAACCACTAACGGCCCCAATCTTTCCCGGATCACAGCTGACACCATCGGACGACACCACATGGCCGAGGAAAACGGCACTCTTTTGGAAAAGACTGCACTTGGACGGCTTCAGGCACAGTCCCGCCTCACGCAAACGCTCAAACACATCGCGAAGGTTGCCCAGCGCACCCTCGAATGTGGAGCCGAAAACAATAACATCGTCCAGGTACACTAAGCACTCCCTCCACTGGAGACCTCTCAAGACGAGTTCCATTAGCCGTTCAAAGGTGGCGGGTGCATTGACGAGGCCGAATGGCATAACGCGGAATTGAAATAGGCCTCGCTTTACCGCAAACGCAGTCTTGGCTGCATCCCGGGGATCCATTTCAACCTGCCAAAAACCACTGGCCAGATCAAGCGTGGAAAACCATGTAGCCCCGGCGAGGGAATCCAAAGTATCTTCAATGCGGGGCAAGGGGTACGCATCCTTCCTCGTCACATCGTTGAGTTTGCGGAAGTCGATGCAAAACCTCACTGCACCGTCCTTCTTGGTGACTAGAACTACTGGAGAAGCCCATGGGCTATCGCTTGGCTGCACGATACCAGCATCCAACATCCGATCAAGCTCCTCGTCTAAGGCCTGCTGCTTGCCCAGCGGACAACGTCGAGGAGCCTGCTTAATCGGGTAATGGTTACCCGTGTCGATGGTATGCTTGACAACACCCGTTTGGCCCAACGCTCCACCCGGTGCTGCAAACAGATCGCGGTAAGTGTTCAACCGCACAACGCTGAATGCCAACCAAACTTCACCTCAATTACCGCACAACGCTGCTCGGTCAGCACACTAGCATCCATCCCGTTGATCAATCCCTGGAGATGTAACGGCACTTGCTGCACTGCCTTCTCCGCCGAGTTGCACTCGCCATCGCCCACTCTCCCTACTTGAGCAATGTCCTCTAAGTGGGCCAACTCTGCTCCTTGCTGGATGACGACCTCCTCGGACCCCACGTTGACTACCGACAGAGGCACCCGGTTCCCCGCCGTGTCAACCAAACAACGCGCCATCACAACTCCCCGGCGCGCCCCGCATTCAGCAAACCGACGCGTAGGTTCCGCGATGGCCAGACGGGCGACCACCCAACCTGACCCGCGCACGCTGCCCTGCACCACGGCTCGGTGTCCCGCTGGAATTCTCACAGTTCGGGCTGCACACAAACGACGATCGTCGACAGGCCGTCCGCCGTAGAGGGCATGAGTAACCCCTTCGATCGTGAGGTAGCCGCGACCCGTGTCCAGTTGACAGTTGTGCTGGCCCATGAAGTCCATGCCTAGCACGCCACCAACTTCTCCCATCTGTACTACCAGCACATCGTGCAAATAGCGCTGGCCGCCAAACCCAAGCTGCACTTTACACTCGCCCAGCGTCAGTAATTTCCGATGCTGACCGTCGACCACTTCTGCCACCGTCGGGGTCAGTCCCGGCTTCCCCTGGGGCAACCTCTCGTAGGCCCCCCTCTGCACCGGTGTCAACCAGGAACTCTACCGCCTTCCCACACACTACAAGTCCAACTCGCCAAGACGGCCTATTCAGTACCGCCCGGATCTCCGACCTTCTCGGTTGCTCTGTCTGCCGTTTTCCTTGGTAGGCTGAAGCCCTCGGCACGGACTCCGCCTTCCCTAGTTTCCCGGCCTAGACCAGGCCCGAGCATCTCCCGACTCTTTTGCCATGCACCCCGCCTTGTATGCTTGTCGCCGAGGTGATTCGTCACCTGTCCAACCATCTCTGCCTGGCGGTGGTCCCCTTATCCTCGTGCTGCGTCTGCATAGCTTTGTTGCCCATTGTCACTGTACTGCTGTGGCCCATGATGGTCGAGCTCCTCTCGCCGGCGTCTCTTCCGTTCTGGGCACTCTCGCGCGAAATGGCCCACCTCTCTGCACTCGTAGCAGGTCATTGGTCTGCGTCCCTGACCATTGGACCCCCTCTTATGATCTCCGGCCCTGCCGCTGCCAGGAGGCGCCGGGCGTTGAACGCTGGGCCCCCATTACTTAGAAGGTCCCTTAGCATCTGCTTAATTTCCTGAAGACCCTCGGACGAAACAGCGGCTGACGCATTTTCCCCGGAACTGGCTTCCTTGGATTTCGCCACCGGTGCCACCTGGGGCTTCTTCAGCGGGGCGGGCCCGCGCACCACCAGCATGTCATAGTCGGTGGCACATGCTGCAGCTGCTTCGATGGTCGTACATCCCTTGCTCAAGATATACGCGCGGTGGCCCTCTGTGGGCAGTTCATCCACAAGTCGCCCCTTGAGCCATCGACTTAGGTGATCTGATGCCGCCCATGGCATGGCCGACCGGGCCAGTTTTCGGAGCTGTCTCGCGTACTCGAGCCACTCCTCTCCTGGAAGACGACGGCGGGCCGCGAGGATAGCCTGGTCTCTCTCTTCTCGGCGAACCGTCCCATACCTCTCCTGGAGTTCTCTACGGAGGCACTCCTCACTGGGCACTCCCTCGTACTCTTCCAGAGCATCCGCCGCAGGCCACACGAGAGCCGCCGCAAGCTGTTCTGCGCGCTCGGACGGATCTCACTGGTTCCACCGAGCCGTAATGTCAAACAGGCAGCCCCAGAGTAGGGCGCCAACTTCATGTCGGCGCGAGTCCTCCGTAGATTCCCCAAGCGAGGTGTCGCCATCTCCTTCACTGGCTTCCCTACCTTTATTCCTTGCCCCGTCGGTGATTGTTCCGCCTGATCCCAGGGTGTTTTTGTCTGCAGTTGCGGCTGCACCTCCCATGCGTCCACCTCAGACTCATCGCCAGTCATCCAGTCCGACCTCCGACCTTCACGCTTGCCATCCCGGGGGAGCAGGTTTTCAGGGGCGCCCGCCAAGTCGATGACGTTCTGCAGCAACTGCCTGGCTTTTCTCCGTCTCTGCTGCTCAACCTCCCGCACTGACCGCAGTTGCCCATCGATGCTCTGTGGCGGCCGCCAAGGCGTCTCCCTAGATTCTCCCTCCTGCTGCAGCATTCGCTGTCTCACAACTGCCGCTAGACTGGCAGCGAGCACTGACAGCAGCGCATTCGCAGAGTCTCTAGAGCTACTCTGCCCCCCTCCACCACTGCGCAGAGCGATACCTAACCGACTACTCGACTACTCTATTTGGCCGTGGTATAGGTTCGGTTGCCGTTGTCGCCGCGCACCCTGACAGGGCCGTTACTCCCCGTCCTATCTAGGTTCGATCACAAGGATCGCGATGTGGCAAGGACAGTCAAACACCCGAGCGCCAAAAAAGAGGGGGTTCCGGCCGTCCAGTGAGAAGTAAGAAATACGGAGGGGGGTGCCGGTCACGAAGTGAGAAGTAATAAGCAATAAGTACGAAGTAAGTTTAATATTTATTAGGTAACGCGTGTTAAAGTTAACAAGCAATTAACACATTAACCAGCACAGCGACAGCAGCACGTTCGCTCCAAGCCATACTCGAGTTATCATCGCGCGCGATTCGACGCGTAAGACCATCACGCCACCGTAACACGCGATCTAATAATCCCTACGCGCTATTTAAACGCCAGTGTCTATATATGACAAATACGTTCGGATAACAGATCACTTCGCTATACCCTAGACTGTCTAACGAGCGTCGTCCTCGCGGTGGCGACCCCTGGTGTACAAAATGTGTGCACGTACATATACACGCCAGCTACATATAATTACTACACCATTAGTGTACAGCCAATAACACATACAGAACACTAATACACTACATAATGTCTCAGTCTGACATATTTCAAACTCGATGTAACCGTAACGTAGGCCTACCTATTTATTCCGACTCGACTAACGGCAGCGTTACTCGACTTTACTTTACTTGACTACTCTAGCACTTGTTGACTACTATAGCTACTGTACGCGCACCATGAAGATCTGCATGATATCACACATCCCGAACACTCTACAGTAATGCACATGCACGGTTAATATCGGACGCATTCTAAAACACAGCTGCTCTACAACAAACCTACGGCGTGTCTCCCCTCTTTTTCGCGCCCTTTTCTCTCTATTGTTTTCCCTTCTTCGAACTGTCATCGCGGTGGCGACCCCTCACTAGCGCCATCTCCCGTGAGATAAAACTATAACACGATGCACGATTCTAAAAGCGAATCTGCTACAATATATTATCATATATCATATATATCATATATATCATATATCATATATGGTAATAGTATTAGCACATAACAACAAACAATACATACATACACACGCACGCACATATGTACACTCACACAAACACACGCACACGCGCGCGCGCGCACACACGCACACACGCGCGCGCACGCGCACGCACACGCACACACTAGTGAAAAACTTAAACAAGCTACTGCTAGTACCATGTCCATTAATATATTCCACTAATATATCCACTAATATGTCCACTAATATATGTCCAGTAATATAAGCCACTAACCAACATGTAAATTGCAAGTTTTACAATGTAAAATCACATGTGTTTGTATATATCTATGCTTTTACAAACATATGTATTCGTTTACATATATGTATTTATAGATTTTCACCGTCAATATTAAATTTACGCTCCGATAGCGTCAGTCGTAGAAACTATGCGGCCCATCTGCATAGCACTAGAAGTGACGTTTGCACCAGTACCGGAACCGGAACCGGAACCTCGCTGGCTAAAAGCGCGTTCTGTCTCTAACGCCAGGACGTACAGATGCGTTAGGGGTTTGTCACTTGAGCTAAATTTTAATTACTATACACGTGTTGTTGCACGATAGTTAATAACTTTTTTTCTATCTCTGTAGCTACCACCAGGACTTGGGTGAATTCTCAGCTAGTTACGGGATATCGCGCGTACAATACCACCGACACTATGTTTACGGACAGCACCACCGAACTAGACGAGCTCGCCTCCAACGCCACCTGGTACGAGCGATTTCCGATACTTCGACAACGGCGAATTCGTTCGAGCATTGAATGAAACGATCCCGATAATTGCCCTGCTGGATCGGCCAGCATCAATCGGGGCTCGCTGGCGGTTCTAGCCATCTCTGTCGCTGGCTTGGTTATCAAAATAAACGGCCTGTGCGTGCAGCCGGCAACGAGAGACATTGCGATCGCAGAATTTTTAATATCGATACAGCGTACTAAACCCGCTTTCGCGCGCGACGTTTGGAGGCGTCGGTGTAGTGCATAGCGTTAAGACCCATTTTTACACAGATCTATAAGATGGATTATTTTGACTGAGGGTCAGAATTCGTAGTAGGCTTAGATTTAAAAGATNAAATGTGCGTGTGTCAGTTGTGCTAATGGTGTACGGTGCGGAGAGATACGTGTCGCTGCGCGAAGCGTGTATTCTGTTAAATTACCAGTACATGTGTATTACGTATTAGTGTTAGTAGTCGTTGCGTTATTGTTCCGCACGTTATTTGTTACTATTGTTAGTAAAACTGGATAGTTGTCACCCGTTAGATCTGTTGTTGTGTTATTTCCTGGTTGCCGCATGATATCACGGAACTGCCCAACTGTTGTCCCAGTAGTTAACTAAGAATTTACTCTTAATAAAACGTAGCAGAATTCTTGGATGGGCATGTGTGTGCGTGCATGAAAACATTAGATAATGAAACAAAAATGCTTAATATATGTATATTGATTTTAAACTTTTAATAAGATTATCAACATGATATATATTATGGTAACAAATTATGTAACTTGTAAGCCAATACATCACATCGGTAAATGCATAATTGTGATTACAGACTGGGTGCTTGATTGAAACTGTAAAAATCCATATAAAAACCTGGTTGCCATGGTCGAGTAGCAAGTATATACGCATAAATTTAAGTACCACGATTAAAGCCAATGTATATATGGCATTTACGCATATTATGTGTATTACGTAATTTACGTATACACGTATATTACGTGTTGAACATAGCCTTGCACATGATCTTATAAATTGCCATATCGAAAAAAAATTACCGTTTCAAATAGATTTTAAAGTTAATTTGTCTCTCTAGATTGATCATTTTCGTTCTGCAGTATATTGATTGAATAAAATCGACTGCAATCTATTACCGAGCTTCATATCTGCAAAATATAAAGCTTGTGTTTCTAGATTTACTATTCTAAACGCCATATGAAACGTCGCGTCCTAACACTAACAGGCAGAGAAAGGGATAGCAGATATGCGAAAGCACTGTATCTGCTAGTGGGTAAAATGCTGTATCTATAAGGATGAAGGGTGAGAAATGAGGGCTTGCCAGAGAAGCATGAGAGTGACACTAACAGATAGAGGAAATAGCAGATATCAGAGAGCATTGCATCAGTCAATGATTTACCCGCGCATGAACGTTTTAAGATGAGCCGTTGCTACAGAAGCACGAGAGCGTCAGTATCTTCAGCGGCTCGTGTACGAAAACCTGCTGAAGCAAACCGAATCCGAGTCCTGCGATCACAAGCAGTCCTGCCTTGTCATCCAAGCCGATGCCGTAGACGAGAGAGAACGAGAGAGCTGCGGCAGTTGTGAGCACCAGCAGCACGTTCATCATGCTCCCAACTACAGCCGGGAGAGATCCCGAGTATTCTCTGTCGACATCATCCTGGTTTTCATCCTCGTCATCCTCCATCTGGATGACGACGTGAGGTGGCGCTGCTGTCGGTGCCGTGAGGGTGCTGCTCTCGTCCCAGCTTCGCTGCTGCTTGCTGTTGCTGCCTGCTACGTCACCATCACTGCCTGCTACGTCATCATCGCTGCCTGCGGGGTTATCTTCTTCACGCTTCTCACGCGCGAAGCCTTCCACATTCCCCACGCGCTCGGTCTGCAAGTGCTGACCCTCGTTCTGCTGCTTCGTGCCTGTAGATGCTGCAGTGCTGGCAGCCTCCTGCTTCGGTGTTTTGCTGGATACATACAGGGACTCCAGCTGCATACCTTCACCCGAGGAGGTGTTCATGTCTGCGTCGGTGCTGGCGGCGGGCACGTCTTTGTCCTTGGCCACCTTCTGCACGCAGCCGTCAACTATGGCCTGCACGTAGGAGGAAGCGAGGGTCCTGACCTTCACTTCCAGCTCGATCAGAGCAGATGACGACTTCTTCTTCAGGATGCATGAGCTCGCATGCTTCGCAACTTCTCTCCCGTATGAAATGTTAGAGCTAGATAACGGACGGACAGCCTGAGCTATACAGGTCTTGCTTGTTGACTTCTTCAGTGATGTGCTGCTGATTATTTTCTTGACTGCAGCGCCCAGGGTTCTGGTTTTTGCTGCGAGCTGCCGTGTGAGAACCTCAGTCATGATGGAGATGAGAGCGCGAGCAAACGTGTGTACGTCGTCATCCACTACGTCCCCGACGAACCTCTGTAACTCCACCATCACGGTGGCGGGGCGTGTCGCCGTGTTGTCGATGCCGGCACTCGGGTGTGAATGCGAGATGCCAACACCGGCCGGTATTGATGCTGCAAGCTTCAGCTTCTTCTGCAGGTCGATGGTGAGTCTGATCGTCTGTACATCTAGATTGCTCTTAGCTTTCTTTCTAACAGTTAGGAGGCTGCTTTCTCTGCGGATGATGGATGCACGCTTGAGAAGCTGCGGCAGGCCGGATGCTGCTTCTGTGACCGCATCAGATTGCTCCTCGGTGGCAACATCTTCCTCGGATGCTGACCTGTGCTGTTCTTGGGCAACAGCATTAGCCAGCTCAGCTATTAAATCGTTTGTCTTGCTTGTCTCCTCCTCCTCTTCCTGCCTGCGTGGCGCCAGGATTTCATTCAGCAGCTTGACAACTTTCTTTGCCCATTTCTCTGCCTTACTGGCTCCATGCTTTTTCTGATCATCTCTGGTGGCAGACAGATGCTGCAGCATGTCGCGCGTTAGGGCTTCAGAAAATTCCCTGACTTCCTTCACGAGGCGGGCCCTGTCCCTAGCTATCACTGAACGCTGCAGCTCGGACGCAGGCAGGTGCCGTGGTTTGTTGGGCACATGCGCAGGTGTAGCTGTACGTAGTACATTGAGTGCCGTGTCCGCATCGACACACTCAAGCTTCTTATTGCGTCGCATCACGACGCCCGTCGGACGATACGCTTCAATAACGTCAATAAGGTCGGTTTTTTGCGTCGCTGTGAGCTTGTCGATTCTCAGCACCTTGCTAAGTTTGGCTGGAGAGAAAAGTCTGGATATCAGTGTTGATGTAGGTGAGATGACATCCCCCTTGCATTTGTTATTATTGTTGTTTGATGTGCTAACATCCTCGTTAACCACGTCCACTCTTGCTAAGAGCCGTCTGCAGCTGCTCGTTGGGGAAAAGATATCACTTGGTTTGTTCACGCCTGTATAAAATAAATCGCACCATGTTATTGCTCAATTATCTACAAAGACATATCACTATGATTACATCCATTAATCCCCCTTCCCCCGCTTAAGGTTCACAATGATTAAAACACAATAATTTAGCCTACGGGAATGCGCGACCACATATATAAATGAAACAATTAATGCTCTGGATTGCATGATACTCATAATTCTGTGTCTCGGTACACATAACACTAACAGGTTGACTATCCATTGATGTTCTGACACATCAGGACCGTGCCGCACTATTCAGAGTCTATTAATTGGTAACATCTAGTGTTTTCCTAGACCCCCAACACATAATACTTCTAAAACACTTTAGGCTGTTCGACAACAGTGAAAATACCCTGATAAAAACTCATGAGCATAAAGAGCTATGTATGGATGCGCCATGTAAGAGCCGAGGTGGAGTCCTAAAGCAGTCAGTGAACGCACTGTGAATTTAACATGACCACCGCAAAATAAGTCTGAACCACAAGAGGTATTGGACTGTCAATGGCTGGAACATTGGGGGACAACCTGTGTTTAAAGATCACACGTTTATTTCAACGCTGTGTAGTACATGCTGCTAATCGCTAGAATTCAGCCTGCGTCAGCGGTTGACATCTTACCTGATGTTCTACGTGTCATCTTTGTGCTTACACGAGCCGAGGCACCAACCTCTCCCGCTCCGCTGTTCACGTTAGCAAAGATGGCTTCAACTCCCATGAAGAGCAGGGCTACGGCAGCGCTGACAACAACGCAGCTGAGGATAAACAACGGCTGCAGACTCGGTAGGTCGTCACGCCATTCCTCTACGGTCATCGCTAGGAAGTCTGGCTGCACGCTCTGCAGGTAGACATGTACGCAGAGCAGCGTGGACACCAGGCAGACGAGTTGGTTCAGCCGCTTGAAGCAGCGCCCTCTGCTGCCGGCCAGCAGCACGCAGAAGATGCTCTGCTGTAGAGCTGATTTTCTTCGCCGTCGGTGGGAGAATCGCTGATAGAAAGAAATAATACAGATTTAAATCAAGCACTGTTAGTCTGTTCATTTACATAGTAGGCCTAATTATTAGAACACAGCATAGAATTAATTTAATTATCATATGTCACGTCATGTGTATGCATGTAACGTTGTACGTGTTAACTGTATGTAGATGTAGGATTACGCGAGAGAGTATAGGAATGTAAATACTTAATAATATTTTTTAAATAATAATTTTAATAATAATAATCAATAGGACTGAATAAAACTGTATAATATATGTATATTCCCACCTTGCGTCTGCTGACGACGCAGACAGCGACGATCGTGGCCGCGTAGCAGACGACAGCGGCAGTGACGACACCAATAACCATCATGCCGCCATCATCCAGCTTCAAGGCTGGAACTACTCGACGAAATGCATGAGCGATGGTAGACTTCGCAGATTCTACAAAAAGCCGTTATTGTTTAGGCCTATCATAATTATCAACACGGTAGTTACACCATAGGTTACACCTTAAAATTAAGTTACACGGTGAGTAGGCCCTACACACTAACACAGTAGAGTACGGTGAAATATTTTAATGACGGTGTCCGGGTTTTACTGTGTTTTACTGTGTGGGGGCCAAATCTGCACACCAAATGCAGCTTAAAATCTCTGTGACGCCTGCCGTCTGTTGTACAACCAGTAACTCTTTTAGCCTTACAACCACAACTTACCCTATACGGTCCCTAGGACTTAGCCTCTTACAACCAATAAGTTGAGTAACTCTAGTCAGACTAGTGGGTTAGAACTTAGAAAGCGTTATACTATACTTTAGTTAGAACACTAATAAGCCGTAAATGCTAAAGAAATGCCACGAGAATGTCACATTAATTAATGAAAGCAGGATCTAGGCGAGACATAAGACCATGAATGATAAGACTTACCCGATCTAAAGCCGGTGATGGTGATTGATGCTTCTGTCTGCTGAGCAGACAAACAACCACATAAAATGGAAAATAAGATCAACGTGGGCCTCATTATAATTTTGAGTGTCTTCACGAAGTACTAGACAACTGGCCAGGTGTAATAGGCTCACTTAGATCAGCTGGAATTTTGTAGACATTATAAAAAAATCTTGGAAATCGCTAAAGAGACAGAGCTCTCACAAGTTCAACCACGCAACATCAGCTGTGCAGTCGGACTGCCGTGTACACAAACGATCGCTTAGCAACAACCATTGTCTCTGACACCGCATTACTACTTGGTATGTGCTACTACTACGCTGCGTATGTATCCGTCCGCGAGATTAAACCATGTAATTTATATTTAATTGCGTTTTACGCTTTAGATTTCCTTTACCATGTGTATTCATGAAATCAGTGAGTTGTTACAGGAAACAAGAAAAACAAAAATTCAACAAATATTTCTATTCTAATGCTACGCACACTGTTGTTGGATCTATATATACGTATATGGATTTGGGCCAGAACCAATTGTTTCCAAAAGTGTCCAATACCGGCATCCATTAAAATAACCGTTTACCTTTCTATAACTTCTTCGCTAGCATTTAGTTTTGTTTGTTTGTCTATTGCTTAGAATTTATAAGGTAACCCAGTCCCGTAGTGGGCATTTCAGGAGCTTCGCAGCGAGCCACTTGGTCTGCAAGGGCGGATCCATGATGTGTATTATCTGCTCTTGTAGATATCTATGGTTGTGACGCCCGTGGCGGCGGTTTCAGGGGCCTCCACCCGGAAAATTTCTTTTTAATGAACCGTCGTACATTCAATTTGTACTAAAAAAAACGCACATATTATAAGCAAACAGAACAACACGTAGGATATATAATATATATATACATATAACTTATTTCTCATGTTATTTTATGTTACTTTAAATTACCTTAGAATATTTCACTTTGGAATAAACAGTTTTCGACAATATACAAATTAGTGGGCAAAATTTATTAAGTCAAAACACATATAATCAGTGCAATTATAAACACATACACATATTCAGGAGTCTGTATCGTCCTCATTTGAAATATATCGAGACATGAAAACCTCCTTGGAAAATTGACATTAGATTCTACGGCATGTCACGTTCCAGTTTCTTTAAATGGTGTGTGGTCAAGATCTCTGGTTGACACGCGCGTATGTGTAGGCGTGTGCGAGCATGCACCCGCGTATGTGTGTAGGCGTGTGCGCGCATGCACCCGCGCGTGCGTGTAGGTGTGTGCGCGCATGCACCCGCGCGTGTGTGTAACCGTGTGCGCGCATGCACCTGCGCGCGTATGTAGGCGTGTGCGCGCATGCACTCGCGCGTGTGTAGGCGTGTGCGCGCATGCACCCGCGCGTGTGTGTAGGCGTGTGCGCGCATGCACCCGCGCGTGTGTAGGCGTGTGCGCGCATGCACTCGCGCGTGTGTGTAGGCGTGTGCCCGCATGCACCCGCGCGTGTGTGTACGCGTGTGCGCGCATGCACCCGCGCGTGTGTATAAGCATGTGCGCGCATGCACCCGCGCGTGTGTGTAGGCGCGTGCCCGCATGCACCCGCGCGTGTGTGTAGGCGTGTGCGCGCATGCACCTGTACGTGTGTGTAGGCGTGTGCGCGCATGCACCCGCGCGTGTGTATAGGCATGTGCGCGCATGCATCCGCGCGCGTGTGTAGGCACGTGCGCGCATGCACCCGCGCGTGTGTGTAGGTGCGTGCGCGCATGCACCCGCGCGTGTGTGTAGGCGTGTGCCCGCATGCACCCGCGCGTGTGTAGGCGTGTGCCCGCATGCACCCGCGCGTGTGTGTAGGCGTGTGCGCGCATGCACTTGTGCGCGCATGCACCCGCGCGTGTGTGTAGGCGTGTGCCCGCATGCACCCGCGTGTGTGTGTAGGCGTGTGCGCGCATGCACCCGCGCGTGTGTAGGCGTGTGCCCGCATGCACCCGCACGTGTGTAGGCGTGTGCCCGCATGCACTCGCGCGTGTGTAGGCGTGTGCGCGCATGCACCCGCGCGCGTGTGTAGGCGTGTGCCCGCATGCACTCGCGCGTGTGTGTAGGCGTGTGCGCGCATGCACTCGCGCGTGTGTAGGCGTGTGCGAGCATGCACGCGCGCGTGTGTAGGCGTGTGCGCGCATGCACCCGCGCGCGTGTGTATAGGCGTGTGCCCGCATGCACCCGCGCGCGTGTGTAGTCGTGTGCGCGCATGTACCCGCGCGTGTGTAGTCGTGTGCGCGCATGCACCCGCGCATGTGTGTAGGCGTGTACCTGCATGCACCCGCGTGTGTGTATAGGCATGTGCCCGCATGCACCCGCGCGCGTGTGTAGGCGTGTGCGCGCATGCACCCGCGCGTGTGTGTAGACGTGTGCAACCATGCACCCGCGCGCGCGTGTAGGCGTGTGCGCGCATGCACCCGCGCGTGTGTGTAGTCCATGCACCCGCGCGTGTGTGTAGGCGTGTGCGCGCATGCACCCGCGCGTGTGTGTAGGCGTGTGCGCGCATGCACCCGCGCGCGTGTAGGCGTGTGCGCGCATGCACCCGCGCGCGTGTAGGCGTGTGCGCGCATGCACTCGCGCGTGTGTGTAGGCGTGTGCCCGCGTGTGTGGGCGTGCATGTGAGTGAGTGATGTAACGGGCATATAACTGAACTGAACGGATGAGTACTACCGAAACGTGACTAAGCTGTGGATGAATCGAGATGTCCGAATGCGTGACTGTGCGCAAAATGTCGTCGTCGTCGTTGTTGCTGTTACTGCTGCTGCTGTCCTTTTTGTTGTTGCTCTGTGTTACCAGATATTTCTTTGCACGTGCTTTATTCGCACAGTAGTAGCCACATAAGACAAAGTAGGATGACTATAAAGTATGTGATTACGGATTAAAATAATGAAAAATTTGTGCTTCTCGTTCAAAGCGCAAGTTTACTGAGTAACCTCAGCTGAGAATTTACATGGCTAAGTACATGACGTGTTAAATGCAGTGTTTGTAATATGTGACCCCTATATTTCCGCCAATATTCGGGCATAACCAAGTTAGTTTAAAGCGCAAGTTGTTCATGAGCAAGTTGGATGACGAATTACTTGATGAAACGTAACAGAATTCTTGCGTGTGCATGTAGGCCTATATATGTGAGCATGAAAACATTTAATAATAAACCAAAAATGCATTATTATATATCTATATTGATTTTAAACCTTTACGAAGATTATCAACATGATATATGGTAACAAATTATGTAACTTGATTGACATAGATGGATATAGGTCTAATGACTATATAAGCCGATACATTTGCACATTGGTAATTGCATGATTGTGATTCCAGACTCGGCGCGTGAAACTCTTTAAAAATCCATGTAAGAACCTGGTTGCCACGTCGAGTAGCAAGTATATACGCAGAAATTTAAGTAAGGCGATGTATATCTGGCATGTATATCTTGCTAATGTATATCTGCCATTTACGATTATTACCTGTTGAAAATAGTCTTGTACATGATTACGTAAAGTGTCGTATCGAAAACAAATTTATCGTTTCAAATCGATTCCAAAGTGAAATTAATTTGTCTCTAGACATTCTTGCAGCCGGATTATTCGCGCGAAGCGCGCCAACGCCGCCCCTGGCGGCCTCTAATACGGATACGCTGCCCCTCCTCCATCACCTTACACGGATTACATAGAAGCGTAATTCTCCGCGCAAACGGAATTGAGCAGTTCTGGCGCTCGCACGACGGATTGGGCTACCCACGTACCTCGACATTTGTTAGAAAGGCTTCCAATTCTTTGTTCAGTCTACTAGGCGCGCTTTCTTTGCTGTAATAAACGGATTTCAACTCTGTTCTTTCTTTGTTGTTGTTGACGAGTCTAATGCATATGGCGCGTCCCATCGACAGCGCAACGACGAGGGCCGATGCTACAGGCATAGTAGACTGGTACCCGTTCGCCACCTTCACTCCGGCATATCGCTACACTAACGTAGTGTAGCGTCTGGAACTGTCGACCGCGTACCGGTCTATATGCACATAGCCTCGTTTCCTGTTCAGCACGCGCAACCGGCGCAAACCGGTTATGACTCGCCTAACGGCTAGACTTACGTACAACACCCACGTACTCACGTACTCACGTAGTGTAGCGCGTGGAACTGTCGACCGGGTACCAGTCTATGTGCATAGCTTCGCTTCCTGTGCAGCACGCGCAACCGGCGCCAACGGGTTATGACTCGCCTAACGGCTAGACTTACGTACAACACCCACGTACTCACGTAGTGTAGCGCGTGGAACTGTCGACCGCGTACC
>NW_014577256.1:318470-331603 GCF_000485595.1 Priapulus caudatus | reverse complement strand
GCAGCTATGGATTCGTGCGCGGCCTATTCATTCGGCCCACGGATCCATTGCTGCCAGCGCCGCATACTGTCGTTGGAATTTTCCGCGGTCGCGTGCGCCTTGCCGCGGAACTGCGCGCAAGATCGCGCAGCACTTCGGATAAACACCTCCTTTCGGCAACGCTTCTCTAGTATCCCGTCTCATCTAGATTTATCATTCTCGTTTAGCAGTATATTGAATAAATAAAAACTGCTGCAATCTATTACCGAAGCTTCATATCTGCGAAATATAAAGATTGTGTTTCGAGAGTTAACAATTCTAAACGCCATGAAACGTCGCGTCCTAACACTAACAGGCAAAGAAGGGGATAGCAGATATGCGAAAACGAAAGAGCTGTATCTGCTAGTGGGTACAATTTTGTATCCAAGCATGAAGGGTGAAAGATGAGAGCTTGCCCGAGACGCATGGGATTGACACTAACAGATAGAGGACATAGTAGATATAGGAGAGCATTGCATCTGTGTGCATGCATGTACATGGAGGTGGTGATCGTGCGTCGGTCACCGTTGACTGCCAGGAAAATTTTCTTCGGCCGTTCTCATGCGTTCAAACTAGTTTCGGGCGGGCCGACGGCACGTGTGCATGGTAAAATCTAATCTACATGCTTCACTTTGCTCGCAGCATCGCTCCACGATTCCTAGCTATGCTAATGTACAGGGAAAATGCGCTCCGACGTGGGTCGCCTGACTGCCAAGATAATTTTCTTCAGCCGTTCTTATACGTTCAAATTGGGGCCGGGCAGGCTGACAGCACGTGTGCTTGGTAAAATCCGTTCTAAAATAGTCACTTTGCTCGCAGCATCACACCCTGGGTATCCCGCTATGCTGATATTATATTAATGTACAAGAAGGCGTTCGTGCGTCGGTCACCGTTGACTGCCAAGATAATTTTCTTCGGCCGTTCTTATACGTTCAAACTAGTAGCGGGCGGGGGCGGGCCGACTGCACGTGTGCATGGTAAAATCTGATCTACATGCTTCACTTTGCTCGCAGCATCGCGCTACGATTCCCAGCTATGCTATAAAGTACAGGGAAAAAACTCTCCGACGTCGGTCGCCGCTGACCGCCAATATAATTTTCTTCGGCCGTTCTTATAATTTCAAACTGGAGCCGGGCAGGCTGACATGCAGCACGTGTGCTTGTTAAAATTCGATCTAAAACATTCACTTTGCTCGCAGCATCACGCCTTGGGTATCCCGCTATATTCTGATATTAATGTACATGGAGGTGACGCTCGTGCGTCAGTCACCATTGACTGCCAAGAGAATTTTTTTCGGCCGTATGCATTTTACAAAAATTCATGTAGGATTTCAAGGAGGGTGGTGATAAACAGGCGGGGGGTATGGGGGTCCTCCCCCAGAATTTTTTAAAATGTAGATCGCAGGAGATGGTATTTGAGGTAATTTTGAGCGTACATGCATGTACACCTTCATTCTGACTACGAGTCAATCTATTTGAGTTTTTTTACACGTTGTGCAGTTGGTGACCATTAATGTTAAAAATATTCTTAAGGCAATTTCAACATTTGGAAAGGCACTCTCTAGTTTGTCTTCTGTAATTGTGTTGTAAAGTTCCATGTGAGTGAAAGATGTTTTCTTGGTTGTTTTAAACTTATGAAGAACATATGAATGGAACTGCTGAAGCTCTGTAGACAAAGTGTTGTTCATGTCATCTGGATAAGCATCAATGAGTGTCTGACAAGTCTTTGAGTACCTTTCACTTTCTGATAAGTGGGAATTAGCACCTTGTTGGGTGGCATTAGGGGCCCCTTGTATTGTATTGTATTGTTGGGGGCCCCTTTTGGTACACCTGGGAAGTACAAATCTTTATTTGTTTTTTTTTCTTTTCACCCTTTTCCCAACTTTGTGGTGCCCCCTTTGGCCCTGGTGCCCTAAGCACGTGCTTAGTCTGCTTAATGGTTAATCCGGCACTGCTGCCGGGGAGCAGCCGTAGGTACTGTGTGAAGCCTTCTCCGAGTAAACCAGTGTCGTGTGCATGAAAGTAAACGGCGGTCGCTTCTATTCGTTCTACGGTCCCTGACAAAGCAGCAGCAGACAGAAGGAATGCACAATTTGCACGTATTGTCCGTTTCTAATCCATTATCTAGTTCGTAGTTCGTTTGGGTTGCAATAAAAACATGGCGTGAAAAATTTACCCAATTATTGTCTAGATGGTAACCCCCCACACGTTCTATTATTCACAGATATCTACGCACTCTTTATGCATCTCGAGTAGCAAAAAAGTATTATCATTTGGCACATTAATAATCCGCATTAGGATGACAGAAATTCATTATATGAAATTTGTAAATTACGAACACTAAAATCACGTTGCAAAACGTACATTCGCTTCAATGAAATTTTTCAAAGAGATAAAGATGTTTTTTGAGAAATAATTTATTTCTTATAGGACGAATTCACAAACCATTTATTAAAAAAATTTACAATGCGCTGAAGTCAAAATCGGCTTTGGATCAGTGATCAAAGACATTACCAGTCATCTAGTTACCTCCCATAATCACAAATCAGAAGTTGTTCAGGCTTGCGCTAATGTCCACATTCATGCACGTGGTGCACATAATAATGATGTATAGCGGGAAATAAACCCCGTAAGTCTTATCCCTAGGTGTAACCAAGGTGTAAATATCTCGATTGAACATTTTGTAAATTTTTTCTTGAAACTGCTGATACAAAGATAACAACATAGCCGTCATTGGCTTTACATTTTACACTTTACATTACCAAAATGTAAAAACGTGTGCAATTGACAGATATTCTTGAAGACTGATATTATCACAAATACGTATAGAAATGTGTGTAATTCAACAATCTAAGATAACACAGCCTAAGATAATAATTACTGCATAGCTAAGTAAACGCCTAATAATAAAAGCAAATATGACACTTTTATCTTTTCTTACTTTAGACAGTTAGATATGCAAACATTAATTGGTGGTATATGTTTTCATAGGTAAAAACGAATACCTATGTGTATTCTGATTAAATCATCTAACATGGTGTGGTCTACACTTTGTAGGCGTATCTATGTGACATTCTAGTGGTTATCTGTTGAAGCTATAGCTTATTCATAGCTTGCTTTTTCACTAAACTGCATGTTATAACTGCAAATTGTTATGGACAATCATATCTCAATAGTTCTCTTCAAATGTCAAGGAAATTTTGCAATACCAACTATAACCTTCTCCTCTGATCATGATCTCGATGCCTGTTGGAATGCTTGTACAGGACAAGTTTTATATTTGAAGTGAAGTCAGCTTTCTTTAATCAATATTATCAACGATTTCGTAGGATGTCTCAACTTGGTCTGTTAATGGCAGTTGTAAGAAATTTGCTGGCAGTGGAGTGCAGTGTGTTGAATCATATTGAGCCATGTACTTGTCCGCCTATAATAGATAAAAAAAAATCATGCATGTGGGCACATGTGCACTGCTGTGACAATAAAGCGTGCTACGATGAAATTCACAACCAAAATAAGAGAATATATTGATGGAATAAAAACATGCTTTAGAGAGCTCCCATACAAATCCTGATCCCTGCCGCCTCCAAACAGGAACTGTGAATGGGAAGAGTTATCTCATATCTGCAGATTACTATACCAACCGCAGATATGAAATCTACCACCGACTGACTAGCTTAGATGCATAGATGCTATTAAAATACTTACAAGGTAAAGAGAAAGTATAATTCGCTGGTGTTCGCCCATTTCCTCTCCGAGTTCGACTGGATAAGATGTGGAGTGCTCTTGGGCAGACGAAATGATAGAACTGCAGATGTCTTTGTCTATATTGTACTGTGACCACATCAGAACTTCACGTAATGAAAAGAAAATGAAAAAGAATTAACAAATACTAACACAAATATGACATGCAAAGCATAAATAATGACACTCTGCATTTTGCATTTAGTTCCTGGCTTATCATCAAATCTGATTAAGCTAGTATATAAGCACCATAGAATAAATTAGACTAACTTTGTTTACAACTAATAATTTACTACTATCAAGAGCTAATAAAAAAGAGGTATTTATTAGCTCTTGCTACTATTAATACTTACGTAATTGCTAACTTCAATCAACGTGTTAGCTAGATTAATCAAGTGAATGTGCATCCAGAACCCCGTATCTATCAAAATGCTTACTGGCATAATAATAAATTTTACATCACACATGGAATCACACTATTCCAATCAATATTCCTATTTACATTAAGCTGGGTTTACACTACCGACTTTATGCTAGCAAATTGGCGAATTGGACCAATTTTGCAGTTATACAACCGACAATCGGCAGTGTAAACGTAAAAGTTGCTCGCGCAACTGGTTAATAGCAACTGGCTGAGAGATTAGAACGTGTTCTATTTTCCCAGCTCGGTATTTGCAAATTGTAAATGTTTTTGCCATGCGGCCACTCAGAGAACAGCAATCAGGAGGTGTGTCCCTTCACCCAGGAGGCGAGCACGTTTTTGCTATCGGTTCCACGCTGGCAGGAATTAGTACATGCAAAAATGCATATCCACGTCGCCCCACGTGCACGCTGTGGGTCAAATGTTGAAAGGTTTGCCGACCGCGAGTCGATAACGTAAAAGCTTTTGAACATCTGATAGAGAGGTTGGTAGAACGCAGAAAAACCTATCATCTCGACGATTTTTCCATATATATATATGGAATCCATATCCATATAATAGTGTAAACCCAGCTTTACACTCTGACTCAGTGAATCACCACCAGTTAATCGGAGTTATAAGAACTTGAAGAGCATACCCTGAAGATGCTACAATAAAGTGTGAGGTGGACATAAGTTATGAGCTCTGATACGAACAAAGAAAGTCTTCATTGATGATTTGCTTGCACGGTTACAACATGGTATTGAACACTCACTCTGCTGAGCTCTGCCGCACTCAAGCCACCTCCACAATACTTCAATGCATTTTCCTTTCACTATGTTTGGATATCTGGAGGAAAACAAAATGTATGGCATTGGAGATCATAAACCTGCAATCTACAATCTCGTTACTGCCTTACTAGATATCCAAGTGCGCTGAAGTTGTGTGAACCATAATGTCTTGACAACCCTCTTCTATCCCTTTACATCCTATTCCTCTACAAGCTGCTAGTACTTTAACACACCTCTTCTTGAAATTTCATTAAAAAAAAGTAATGTAGTTAAAAAAAATTACAGTAGAAATGATTAGCAATTATAAGCAGCAACTTCATTACATAAACACATTAACGAGTTGCCGTACAAACAGCGTAACAAATAAAATACTCTAATGTAGATCAGGAATGGAAAGTTAACATGCTTATTATTCAGCATGGGAGTCTCAAGTAAAGAACTGCTCACCTGTACTGCAAGAGCTTTATAAGAAGATTGTTTCCTCTGTTGGACCTCAATGACGTAGGCTGTGGGGGCTCTACTGTTGTAATCATTTCATCATTCGTACGTCTAATTAGCTTTATCACTCCCGGATACCTGTGTCATAAAATGCACAGGCTCAAAAAGGAATGACCTCCAAGAAATTAGATGGATGATATACTTTGGTAGAACTTTTTAATATGTGCTACACCATATTGCTATAATCATATTGCTTACACATTTCACTCGCACAAATCTTCGAATCAATGGTGTGGCCAAGTAAATGCATGCAGATCGTGGTGGGGATAATTACATATCTTTCCAGTGAATAGAACTTCTATAAATTTAACAAAGTATATGAATGGTAGAAGCAGCTTGTAATGGGAAAAGCTTTCATAAATCGTTTGAGGTGAACTAACATCATAGGTCTATTATTTATAACTATTGACAGTCATAGAATACTTAATTACTTACTTAATCAACTGCTCTGCAATATTCATATTCATATGGGTCCGCACAGCAGCAGTTACTAATGAACCTAAAAAACGATAAAAAACAATTAGGAATCCTTTCTTATGATGAGAAAGGCTCGAATCTCCCATCACGTACTTTCAATATATTGACAACATATTTCTCACACAAATACTGCATGGTAATTTTGCTTACGCCAAGAATCAGGCATGCGTGCAATCGCAAGTGGCTCAAGATCGTCGAATGTAGCATCGAGAATCTGAAAATGAATGAATCCTCGAGGAAATTCATGGAAGGTCTTCATTCTAGTTCATATACCGTAGGAATGGATACAGCCAATCTACCAATTGTTGCATACACGTGTTTTTGCTCAGCCAAATGCATAAGTTCGTCCCTGAAATGATATAGCTTTTAGTCTGTTCGCATGTCAGCTAGCTGAGTACTCTAGAAAAATTGCATCAAACTATTTTTCCCTAAAAGTCCCAAAGCCTTTTACATCGAATAAAAGTCTTCAATTGAGGCAAATAAATGTTTCTAATAAATTTAATATTTTAATCGCAATTTTCCACCCACCACAGCCTTTACATCAGGATAATTCATGGCTGCCCAGGTCGCAGTATATCCTCCTATAGACCATGCAAATATGATGATGTTCTCAGGTTGAAAATTCAATCCTTTGGTGGCGTACTTCATGACTATATCTATAGCACTAGCCTCTTGATCTGGCAAAGGTACACCCTAAACACACATCCATATGAGTCTCCATATGTCTATAAGCAGTAACTGCACTAGCATAAAGAGTACAAGTACACTATGAAATCAAATGTACAATTCAAAAAGTACTAGTCACCAATTACTACACATTCAAGATGCAAAAAGGTATATAACAAAATGATATATTTATTTTATATACTACGCCCAGTCACAACAACTGGTCTCAACCTATACGCTGCGGCACAATATTATTATACGAAAGAATGTGACAACAAGTTGATAGAACTGTTTATGATAAAATATGATACATGCCGTGCTTCCCCAGAATCCAGGATGGTTCCATCCAAGAACAGAGTATCCACAATCCAGAGGTGTCGCCATGCAGCCTATTTCATAGAAGCCAGCATTTCCCTCACATGTTACCACCTAGATCATAATCACTATATTAAATGATACTATTTTGAGGTGTTACTGCATGTACAACACACAGATTTTTTAGGAATTTCTATGATCATGAATTTCTCCAGGAAGCTTATTATTTAAAACTGTAATGATCCTTCAAACCCTCCCAGGTTATTAAATACATTACAAAAGTGACATTTGCAATTTTGCACTCACTGTCTAAAACATATAGAGCTGAATAAATGCAGACTAATCTTCATGAAATGAAACTTAAAATTAAGTAAGCAATTATATGTCAACAACATACTAAGGTATCTCGATTAATAGATCCTGATTCGTTTCCTCTTTTGTCGACAAACATGGTGTCTATTTCGTTTCCCAATCTACACTGTAGTTTTGCTCTCTGGCCACCATGCTCCTCCACCAGCTTGGCTCGGCCTTGCTCGAGTGCAGGAGCTAGGCGTGTTGAAATAGTATGCAGGGACATTAGTAATATAATTTTACATTATGTTGTAATGTTCATAATGATGTATAAAGTGTATAAGATTGGCTTAATTGCTTGGCACCAATTAACCAATTCATATGTATCACGCTGTACTAAAACAACTCTCTTACTAAATCTTGCATGTAATAGTAATAAACAGCACATAAAATACAATTCAGTTCTATGCTTTAATTACAGTAACAGCCTATAACAATGTATTATGTAACATTGGGTTGCAAGTCTTACACTGTTCCAACAACCACAACAAGCACAGACATCGATAAATGAAGACGTACAACTAAATTAAAACATAACTTAAGTTTATATAGTAAAATATAGAAGCCATCAATATATAGAATCAATTAATGCTGTCTCACCCATGGCACTCTGCATGAAACTCAATGTCCCAGGGTAAATAAGTCTGCGTCCAAATGAATGTATTGCAAAGTACCTGCAACACAGATGACAAAATAAGACAACAATAAATTTGCAAACAATAAAAAAATTATTTTTATTCAGAATAGGAAGACTTATGACTCATAATGAATGAACATTTAGTGAAGGTTCAGTTTAGCTATTTTTAAAAGTAATCAGCTAGCACAATAAAAGAACATTGATACTAAGAATATAATGATTGCCAAATCTATTTCCTAAACAACTGCCAATAATGATCTGGTATTACCATGGTCATGGTACTCACCCTAATACTTTAGACAGAGGCCCTGTTATTTGTCCTATAAACCCATTCTTAGGAGTCTCTGGAGCACTGATATCCATTCCTTGCTTTTGATCATCTCTAAAAATATCAAATAATGATATCTAAATTACGGTTTATCATTGATTCGCACCAAAAGCTGTTATCATTGTCATATTTATATTTTGTTTTGATGTCACGGTTTTCTAGCGGAAAACTATACTGTTCTTATAAATACATATCAGGAGCTAATAATGACAATTTGTCATTATTAGCTCCTGATACATATATATATATATAAATACACCCAAATATTTAGGTCTAGTCAAATAAAATCACTCTCAATCTCAATGAAGTCATACCTGCTACCACTGCTACCTGCTATGAACTCAATATCAGCTATGTTAAAATAGGATGCATACAAAAGTAAACAATTATGACAACTCACTTCTCCAGATGATTCCAGCTGAATTGTATCGGTGAATGAACGAATTCAAAATCATAGCCTGATAATAATTTCTAAAGAGAAATACTATATTAGAGTTTGATACTTTAAGCATAATAATAAGTATATATAAGCTTCCATAAACTGTTAAAAATTCAAGCACTGATAATGTGTCCCTAAGATCCAATAAAAGACAGAAGTTATATTAAAATAAAGGGCTTCTGAGCTGCAATATCTGTAAAAATGTGTGGTGCCTACCTTATGCTCAGCGCTTCCCCCAGCTTTCGCATCACATAGCGATTTTATGAATTTTTGATATTCGCTATTTGTCACTCTGCCTATTGCTGTTAAAATAAAATAAAACCATTTATTAACATAGGTTATTTGGGCAATTTCACGACAAATTGGACACAGACTCAAAATATAGATATTAATTATTTGATCAAATATGTATTTTTGTGATGAACAGCATGCCCAATTTTATGGGCCAAAAAATCAAATTGCAATTTGTTGCCAAGAACATATCACATGCTACAATGCAAATGCCAATTCTGAAAAAAACCTGTAACATTAGCAACTGTAACACGAGTACGCGATTATTTTGAAATCCACCAATTTTTATATATGGACATTTCCAAAGCTATTGCCATCTTTATTCTACAGCATTTATTCATAATAGAAATTATTGGGTGGGCATTCCTATATGCAGATCTGTTTGATATCGGTCCAAGAGCTTTTGAGCTCATGTTTGTAATTTTATCTCATACCGATGAAAATAAAGTTTATCTTATCTTATCTTATGCAAAATGTAAGAGTTTAGCAATGTGTTTTGCACTGACATTACATGCCTATTATAATAAAAACATCAATTAAAATATTCTATTCACTGAAACATTTGTGAGCATATGACCTAGTCATTATAAATAAAACCTACCTCTGCATATAACAGCCACTGTCAAAAATATGGCCACTGTACCACCCATCTGAATGCTCCATGTCAACCCATCAATACTAAAGAATGCTGAAACCACAAAACAACATCAATTATGAGCATTACTACATAAACTAGCTACAAATTTCCCCATTCCACTACCATTGACGAGTGCAGCATGAGAATTTTATATACTGATAGGTACACATCCAGTAGTTACGACTAATGTGACTTTATATATATATATAACTTATAAGCCAGGCCGAAATTGATTAAATGGCATATGTCATACCAGTGACGGAAATAGCAGCCCATCCTCCACTCCATGGAAAACTGGGAATGTTTGAGGACTGGACAACTTTTATTAATTTTACGTACAGTTATACAGTATAAATTAACATTTTAGAGATCAAACTGGATGGATTTTGAGCCTTGTTTCCAAGAGTGGTCACAAACGGTGAACATGGCAATCCTTGTTTGCAGTGCGAGTCACATTTAATGAACTTTATAGATAATATGACATTGATTCTAAAAAATTACTTGACAAATTAATACAATACAAAGTTTACTCTACCTGAAAGGTGGCTACCCATGCACATTTTTGTAACAAACCACTGTAAAAACCTAAGTAAATAACTCACTACACTTTAAAGGCATACTAGGCCCATTGATTATGCAATGTTGACGAATGCTAGAGTAACTGGCACCTTGTGTAGTTAATAAGTACATAACCTTACATCCAAATGCGTATTAGTTTGTCCAATATCACTGCTGGTTACTAAGAAATGTCTAATTGAAATCTGCACTTCAAGAAATCAGTTGTTTACAGTTTCGAACCACTGCCGGCGAAGCGGGTGTGATACATATTTATAGTGCACCGGACATTTTCGCACTCATGCTCGGCCGTGCGCAATGCTATCATTAGTGATTTCGTAAACACGGACGCTCGTGATAAGGAACTTTTTGACAGGGCTGTCCATGTGCGTCCGTGATTAGTACATGTGTTTTACTCCATTTCCATGTTTAGTCCGTGGCCGTGGTTACACCGCTGACACCTCCATTTCATCTGGCGTCCAAAACATACGAGCCGCACAAACGTCATCGGTTGACTCCTGGATGACATTTACGGCACGTAAATGAATATCAACAACCGATTTCAAGTCTTGCTTGTAATGTAACCAGCAGTGATATTGGACAAACTAATACGCGTTTGGCTATAAGGTTATGTACTTATTAACTACACAAGGTGCCAGTTACTCTAGCATTCGTCAACATTGCATACTCAATGGGCCTAGTATGCCTTTAAGTGAAGTATGAGAGTGTACAATGGTGAAATGCAACAACCATGTTGTAGTTTCAGTGGAATTATTAAACTTTACCCGTTTTATTTAGACAATTCTTTGCGGTATTGTTATTCAGCAGTCCTACCTTGATAATATAAAATCATCCGCTTGTCCATACGATGTCCCTACGCTGACTACGCTGACGTCAAATCTAGTATTTTGGCGAAAATCGAACTGGAGTTGGCTGCTAGCTGCAACTGTCCCGCGATTAGTGTCCAGTATGTTGCCTCCGGTCGCCGCTGTGTAGCGCTGACTCATTACGTCATTACTACAGAGTTTGCTAAATCCAGCGCAAGAGGTGGGTCATCACCATGGCGATAAATAACAAGACGTTATTGTGGAGTAATGGCTGCGTTCATGACTAGAAATGCGAGAAAAGATAGTAGAAGGAAAAGGAATTCCATTTGTCAATGAATGACGGAAATGCGAGGTTTCCCGAAGTCATCACTAAACGTGGGAGAGTCGCAGGTCGCAGCCAACTCCAGTTCGATTTTCGCCAAAATACTAGATTTGACCGCTTAATATCTCAGGGTAGGGGCATCGTATGGACAAGTGGTTGGTTTTATATTATCAAGGTAGGACTGCTGAATAATAATACCACAAATAATTGTTAAAACAAGTGCCGCGGAGCGACAGCGCTCATCTAACGTCTACTGCGGTGACTCTGTGGTGGAGTGGTGGGATTCTAGTAAACCCTGTTAGTCCCAAATGTGTTCACATACACGCCGAAACAGTGGAATTCACAGGGATGGTATCAGGAACCTTCTCAAAGGAATGTTCGTTGGAATCGTTATGAAAGTTGCCACAAGATGGCGCGTACGTTTAAGTGTCTTCAGATTAAAGATGGAGAGTTCATTCGTTACCTAGTAGAACACTATTTGTCAGAGACAGAATAGGGTAAGCACTCATCCTTTACCTAGCGCAAGCCTACAGAGCTGCAATTAAAGAGAGCTAGGCACACTGAAACCGATTTAAGCAGGCAAAAACGTAAACAGTACACAACACATGCGACCTGGCGAGTAGCACTGCCAGTGGCATAAGTTAAATGTAACATACTGGACAGTACAGATGCGGTGGTGATATGATAGGTGATATTAAGGAGAATAAACTTCTTTTAACCAAATTTGCCTTTTGAATTTCACTGTGACTTGTAGCCTCATAATCAGGATGTAAGATGATCTACTAGCAAACCGCAGTCAAATTCTTTCTAACAGACAGTTTCAAACAGATGCCGATGTTGAACTCCTCTTGGAGGGTCAAAAGTTATCTACACTTACTGCTTTGCATCGTCAGCAGAAAGAGATTTTCATGGTCCTTTCAATAAAATGCATTAAATTATGCTAGGGTCACGCTGAAAATCCAAAAAAGTTTTCAATCGCATCGTCAGACCATGTGCTGGCTCAGAAATGTCTAAAATCTGCCCTGTGCCATTGCCTTTCACTGTTGACTTCAATTTCAGACAGTGATTTGCTTTATCTACCATGATGCTATACACACTTCACGAGCCTAGGTTGAGCCGTTAGATTTGTGCAGCATCTGCATATATCTCCTTCCTAAGTTAAGATTGATTGTGTGGTGCCTTCTTTTAACCTTCTAGACCTTTGACTTTGACCGCCAGCTTCGACATACAACTTCGTTTTCGGATTTACCCCAACGTCCCGATACGTGACCGTACGTCGAGAACCGCTTTGATTTTGTTTGCCCAACTGTTGCACGGGTGTGGGACTACGGCGGCGATCAGTGCGATTTCTACAAAAGCCTTGCCCAATCTGACTATGTCAGTATTGAGGCTTAGATAAAACAGCAAAGTTTCTGATTCCACCTGAAACTTGCAACGATGAGTTGTTGTATTTTCACCTTGTGATGCTGCATCAATTATACGCTACTTATGATACTGATACTAGTTGATACGTAATAAATATATATATATAATATCAAGAGGAGTAAATAATATGGGCAAATTGAAATGCTGCAGGCTATAATGGATTTGAAGATTCCAACGGTTTGCTTGCCTTTTTTTACGGTATGTTACGTGAAGAGTTATTTACATTTTATTTTAAAGAATATAGAGCGCATTTGATTTATTGCAAAGTTGGACGATTGCCCCGAACGTAATTGGACCTTGGTGTAGTTAATAAGTACATATATCTTACATGCGTAACAGTATTAGTTTGTCCATATCACTGCTGTTACTAAGAAATGTCTAATTGATCCGCAGTCAAGAAATCGTTGACTGACTTG
>NW_014577256.1:309069-318445 GCF_000485595.1 Priapulus caudatus | reverse complement strand
CAATAATAATAATAAAACTCATAATTACCAATAATATACAATAACGTCATGCACGTAATTATGCGTGACCGTACGTGGCGTACTCCACTAACAAACTAATCATCAGTCGCCTACCGGCATTAACTTCGTACCGTAACCGATTTATCAACCCCGTTCTTTTCATTCATTTCACCAAAACTGGCAAATCGGCCAGTTGGCGCGGGTGCCTTTTGGGCCATTACTTACTTTGAAAATATGTGAGGTTTTTCGCTAGGTTAGCTTCACATTTCGGTGAACGAGAATGACATTGTGTTTTCCGAGCGCTATACTGCCTCGCTTCCAGTTTCGAGAGTACAAACATACGGACTACATTGCCATGTGTAATCAAAAACACGACGAAATGTACTATGTTTTTTCACTCTTACTTTTGTTCATATATTCCTTATATCACCTGAAATTGCATTTCAATGCACCTGCGCCATTCATTGTATTGGCCCTAAAATTGCTCGACTCTTCGCTGGCAGCCTAGGTGGATTCCCGTTGCGCCGACGTATGCCATTCGTGCGCACGCCGGATCCATAGCTTGCCAGCAGTGGCGTAGGTCGCGGCGCGACGTCTTGCCGCGGTCTCGCGTCCGCCTTGCACGGAAGCTGCGCGCAGGATCTGGCGCTATAGCGCTTTGGATTAACACCTCCTTTACGGCACGCCGCCTTCTCTAGTATCCCGTCTCATCTGCGTTGAGATACCATGATTTATTTACGGAAGGCTCAGTACTTTTTTCTTTTGGGCTTCTTCGACGTGGGCGTGGTCTCTGCAACTGCCAACCAAAAGATCATAGGCCTTGTATGGCTATGGGCGCTTGCTAATAATCTTTGCTGCCAACTGACACTCATATTCTAATTTTCCCTATTTTAAAGGGTCAGCTGTTAAATCAGAGATCTCAACGACTAGTATGTGTTATGGAATGTAGTTTGTTATTATAGTATTATATTATGTATGAAATTATAGTTTTTGTTATGGAAAATGCAGCCACCTGTTTCAAGATTTGCAAATAAATCCACCTTATTAAATTCACTCTAACAATATTGCCGTTGACATCATGTTTATCTCTGATATGTCACAACGTGGTCACAACATGGGCGTTCTATAGAAACTTCCAGAATAATCTATCTAACCTCTAATATCTGTAATATCTCTACGGGGCGTAGTCGACACGACAAACTGACAGCTATGGGTCCCCGCCCATCAAACGAAAGCGCATACTCACATTACCTTTACTCGGGTGAGTATACACATACTGCCTTATTACTGGTACTGTTCAACGGTCAACCCTGGTACTGCTGCAGCTATTTCCACCCAAGCGTGGCAGACAAGCAGCTTGGTATTTTCACACACAAATTAAATTTATACCACTAAATATGGCAGAAATGGGATGGGATGAAGTCACTGTAATAAGGAAGCGGGCACCTAAAGCCAGTGCAATGAAGTCACAGCAGGTAAGTAGGGGTACCGTAGTACGAACGTACCGGTACCTCACGTGTGACATATGAATGATGATGATGATGATGATGACGCGAACTGCGTGACATCTGCAGACTACAGTGTACACTAGCACGTGTGGTACTACTACTAACGCTTACGGCTAACTGGTGCTACGTTTACAGTTCCATAGGCCTACTACTACGCTACAATATTAGCAGTACATTACAATGCTACAGAGTACAGTGTATTTTTGTTACATGAAAAAGTGATACATCACGCATTCTCATTGATATACACTATACTGTACAGTCACTGAGTCTGAGAGGGTCTATGTCCCCCAGGCCAGGTTACTGCCGGAACGTACCCTGGGTACGGTCCGGTATATATACCGGAACGTACCCTGGTACTAGGCCTATCTAATATGCCGGACCGTACCTCGCCTACTCCACTAACGAGTCTAGGGAGTCGCCTATGCCTACTCCCTAACCCTAACCCGAACCCTAACCATATCAGATAGTTACCAGGGTACGTTTCGGTATACTGGACCGTACCCAGGGTACGTTCCGGCAGTACCCTGGGGGATCGACATAGGTGCAAATCCACTAGCCACCTTAGGTATCACGAAGTGATGCACAGATTTCTGTGTATCATCAACTGATGCACAGACTTTCCGTATATCAAGGAATGATGCAAAAACCCTAACCCTAATCCTAACCCTAACCCTAACACACTTCGTGATACCTAAGGTTATACTTTATGACTTAGGGTTAGGGTTAGGGTTTTTGCATCATTCCTTGATATACGGAAGTCTGGTGCATCAGTTGATGATATGCACAGATTTCTGTGTATCACTTCGTGATACCTAAGATGCCTAAAGTGGATTTGCGCCTCGACATAGACCCTATGAGCGTCACTGAGCTCAGTCAGCTACACTATACCTGCGTGGTTTATTGTCAATGTCACTTGCCTGTACAACAGGCTGTTGACTGTTGTTGCATCATGGCCTCGACTTCTTTTAGGAGCACTAGCTTATTTGAAATTAGTCACGCTGGCCTCTTCTTGTGTTTGCCTTGGGTTGAAATTCACTGTCACTTGACTGCAGATTCCAGTCGCACCTAGTAATAATACATTAGTGGTGATTTTGTTGGTTTTACCTATTTTTCCTCAGAGAATAGAATATTAACTACACTACACTACAGCAACAAACAATCAACTGTACCGGTCCGTTCTGTATCAAAATCGCATCTCCTGGCCCAGCTACACTGAAGGCTCGACTGGAGTTAAGTCCAAGTTTGCCTGCTCTCTGTCTACTGTCTACACAATAGTGAAAATTTTAAGTTTATGAACTCTTGAAAGACCTAGATGCATGTTATGTGGACTTAGTTACCACTGATTTCTTGAAAGCTTCCATTCACCCCTAAGGGCAGCCTTGCAATAAATGCCCCAGATATTAATTTGATAAATAAGCAGCACTCAGTAGCAGCAAGTTACTATGAGTATGAGCAAGCCAGCAGTTTATTGATTCACTGTGGCTATTACATGTGGTGCTAGCTGTGCTATATTTGGGTACTGAGCCAGTTATAGGTTCTTGTATATAGTCTTTTGGACTTTTGATATATATTATTGGAGCTAGACCTATAACAGCCTCTGGCTACGTATTTCACTATGTACATACAAATGTACATAATATGACATTTTTCACGTATTTCACCAAGTTACATCATTTATTTGGTTATAACTTTCACCGCTGACTGTAAAAAAGGCATTATGCCTTTAATCATATAAGTAGCCTGTAGTACCGTAGATAACACAGGTATTCACTTCAGTGCTGCACAATTAATTGAGAAGATATTCCTTGTTCCTAAATTAATGTTCTAAACAGATGAAAAAATCCAGTTGCGGTATTTAATTTCTGCATTCCAATTTCTTCTAATTGGTAATGAAATTATAATATAGTTCAATAACATTAAGAACTTAAAAAAATATAATGCAGGGTTTCTTCTGAGGGAAAATTAGACAACGGCGGTAATGACCAGTTTGGGGAAAAAACGCACATGATGGATTCAAAGGCGTGCAGTAGGCACGAATGTGGATTCAAAGGCAGCCGGGGGGGTGGAAACCTCGCGTGTTTCCGTCATTCATTGACAATGAAATTTATTTTCCTTCTACTATCTTTTCTCGCATTTCCAGTCATTGACGCAGCCATTACTCTACAAAAACGTCTTGTTATTGATCGCCATAGTGATGACCCGCCCCTTACTCTGGATGTAATAACGCTGTAGTAATAACGTATCGAGTCAGTGCTACACAGCGGCGACCGAAAGCAACACACTGGCCACACTTCGAGAGTGGGTCGCAGTACTGACTAATGTCTAGTCGGTATTCGGCGAAAATACCAGATTTTCACCGCTGATTATCTCAGCGTAGGGGCATCGTAGGGACATGCGGTTTGTTTTATATGAACAAGGTAGGACAGCTGATCAATAATACTGCAAAGATTCGTCAAAATAAATGGGAAAAGTTTATTAATTAGACTAACACTGCAACATAATTTCAGCATTTTACCGTTGTACGCTCTCCTTCTTTATATGCTCTTGATGGTTTATATTACATGTGTTCAAGAACGATACATTGTTTACGATAATACCAACCTCTTCTGTACAGTATCGGCACAAGAACAGGAGCAGTATAGTATGCCATCGAATATGAAAATTTTACACATTTGATGAACGTGTCAGCATAGCTCTCCAGTGAATTTGGTTCATAGGAAATACCCTCCTGTAAAAAATATATTTATAAACAAAACAAACTGCCAAACCAAATTTCTTCTCTATATTGGCTTCACACTTACTATAAGAGACACATCAAGTAAGTACGGTACCCATAAAGAGTGGTGGTCTTTTCTAAATACTTTTATATGTTAATCTGAATAAATGTTTCAACAAATGTTGCTCAATCATACACAAAACAAACGCCAACTATGGAAAGCCATCCCCTTCAAAAATCATTTTTAAACATTTCAAATACACAATTTAAAACATTTCAAATTAATTAATAAAAATAAAAATTACTATATATTGTTCGAGAAATTTAAATTCAAAATTTAAAATCAATTCACAGAATAACAAATCAATTTATTAACTTGCAAATTAATTCACAACTTTCCAAAATAATTGCCTGATATACAAATTCCTTCACATCATTGTAAAAATTCATTTTCTAAACGTACAATTTTTTTTTCAAAACAACAAACCAATTTACTAACTTGCAATTTAATTGAGAACATGTTACATAAACTCACAAATGTTCAAATCTTACTTCATCACCCTAACAATTGAAATTATAAGTTTTAAATTAATTTACAGAATAATGAATCAGTTCACTAAGCTTGAAATTAATTTATTACTTTTAACATTAATCACCAGAAATACAAATCTATCCGTTGGTTTCAGAATTATTAGGTAACAAACAACAAATGTATAACTTAAAGTGATTACATCACCTTAAATACTAAAAATTAAAAAAGCATTTCCACTTTTTCACAAAATATAAGTAATTCTGTTCACTTTTTATAGTTAAATTGCTGCACTATACTTCCTGTTTTACTATATTGTTCGATGTGAACATACACTCGTGACTCATACATAGCCCATAGCAAGCAATTAATGTTGGGAACATTAATATCAAATCGTCCAGGTTTTTTGGATTTTTAACTAGTTGAAAAACAATCTTAACAGGTAAGAATTTGACGATACGTTTAGTCCCGTTAGTTCTTACTTTTAATGTAAAAAAATGGCAACAAAATTTTTATAAATTTTACCATAGAAAATTCGTGACGTAGTCAATTTAAATTACAAATTAATCATACAGCTTTCAAAACATATAAACGTTTACAATCAAAGAGCTCATTTAACAATCAATTTATGCAACTTCCAATCTATTCAACACCTCTGAAATCACTTACTAACGTTTACAATTTGCCGCCCACTCTGTTGTTTCCGGTCCGTGTGCAAAACTATTCAGGAAACTTCGAATCGACTTGCATAGGACTTGCAATCTATTCACCACACCTTCCGAACCAGCCAACTACAAACCAAACTTCAAATCAATTCATTCTAAAAGTGCCCGGATGCTTCAGCTCGGATGGATACGCTATTGTAGTAAAGCTTGAGGACAAATGCTTCAAAATGCCGACACGTTGCGTGGCCATCATGATCAACTGTTCCAATCGGATACAGAAAGGATCTGGAAAGACGTTCCACAGGTATTTTTCTATGTTTTGTAAAAGATAATGTGACGTACTAAGAAAGACTAAGAAAAAAATCACCGATTTACGATTAATATTATCCCTATTGACACTGTACTGTACAACTACAAGTACAGTAGGTCAATAATCATTGCAGAATGCATTCGCCGAATGTATGTGTTATGTGGTCCCATACACTCAAATTGCTGTAGTGAAAATGAGTGTATAGATCTAGATCTAGTTAACAAACATTGCCACTGAATTATTCAAAGTAAAAAGTGTCTAAAGTAATTTGTCGTGAGGATCAACCTATAAGGTTTTGATCTATAGGGAAGTGCTAAAACCGCAAGGGCGGTTTCTCGGAGTTACACTTAATACTAGCTTCTGTCAGTTATACTTACTAGAATTAATATTTTCCTGATTTAAAATTTGTTTACTCCCTTGCAAACATCATGTAAAGCTGGGTTTACACTGCCAACTTTGAGTTGGCGAACTGCCGAATTATACCAACTTCCCAACGCGCTATCAACCGTTCTATGAACTGTGCAGCGTGTTTACACTGACGACTGCGAGTTGGCAACTCGAGCGAGCGGTCAGTTCCCAGTCAGGCCATGTATGTAGGCCTACACGTTGAATAGCGTTACAGGTGCCCGTGCGCGAGTTAGGCTGTTACTGTATAACCAACCCTAACGGTAGTCCGAGTTTCCTCTGACCAAAGTCCACACCTACCGAAATCGTCGATGTGGGCATGGTCAGAAGAAACTCAGACTAACCTAACGGTTAACCCCAATAAGTGAATAACAGTTAGACTTAGCTAGCCCATTGCTCAGCCTCACGAGTAAGTGTAAGACTATTGCTAGTATTGCTAGTTGTAGTACTCCAAATGTTCAATCACTTGACTTAGTCAGTACGACTAAACAAACGTGTGAACTACGTGTGAACGCTGTTTAACTCAAGGTCACGCTATACGCGTATCGTACAGAGTCCGTAAGATACGCGTTCGAAACTGGGTTTTATGGTATGTGTGAACGCGCTTTATAGCATGATCAGGCAATTATTTTGGAAAGTTGTGAATTAATTTGCAAGTTAATAAATTGATTTGTTATTCTGTGAATTGATTTTATATTTTAAATTTAAATTTCTCGAACAATATAAAGTAATAATTTGTATTTTTATTAATTAATTTGAAATGTTTTAAAGGACAATTGAAGTCAAATTTTATAACTTCTGTAACGTTTTTATACATAGAAATACATTCAATAACGTATTCCATTTCTAATCCGGGGCCCGCAGTTCAAATCCGCAGTAAGAAACACATGAATATTAATCTAGGTCATGTGACGTCACAGCCCCATGTTGAAACACGCCATTATGTAAACATAGTGCGTGTGGTGTATAAGATGGAGACAGAAAGCGATAATTTCAATGAGTCTAGTGATTACTCAGATGATGATGATATTTATAGTGATTTACCAGTTCGATATAGGTTTGAGCCTGAATATACACAAGAAGAAATTGAGGAGAATCGTCTGAAAAAGCAACGCGAAGAGTCGGCACAAACTTCTCAAGAATCAGAACAGTCACAACATGGCGGAATGGAAGCTTCGGTACCAATTAGAACTGTAGACAAATACTGGTGTTCTTGTAGTGTTTGTGAATTAATGAGTACGGCACCTGAATGTATATGCTGCCATGAGAATGAGAAGACTTGGGTTATTGTAGACCAGTTCGAGGCTAGACCAGGTGAGTCATGCGAGTACACTGATCACCGGGCTTATCACGCTCGGTCAGAATCACATGTATCTGTACATGTACAAACATCTCTACGCAAGTCATGTACATATACCGTGAATGCATTATCCACACAGGTAATATGTATGTACATGAATATAAGTACATTTACAGGCTACATGTTTGCTGTATGCTGTAGTGTAACAATACTTTCACCTAGCATAACATATACTAGCGTGTTAGCACTGTTACGCTATATAATGGCGTATTTCAACATGGGGCTGTGACGTCACATGACCTAGATTAATATTCATGTGTTTCTTACTAATTGGGCGCCGGATTTGAAATGGAATACTATATTGAATGTATTTCTATGTATAAAAACGTTACAGAAGTTATATAATTTGACTTCAATTGTCCTTTAAATTGATTTAAAATTGTGTATTTGAAATGTTTGAAAATGATTTTTGAAGGGGATGGCTTTCCATAGCCAACACTTTTTAAGAAAATTTAAATTTAAATGACATGTGGTCCGCTAGATACAATAATGTAACCCAACAAGAGTAGGGTTACAACACGAGCCTATTCTTTTCTTTGGAGGAGCCACCGAGTGATTCACTCAGGGCGGTTTTATGGTGCGATTTTCGAGACTAGAACTTCCAAACTGGGTTTATTCTAAACACGAACCTTTCTCCGCTATCCTGGAACTTACTGTGTATCACAATACTCTGAATTAAACTAATATAACCTGTTACAAAATTTCGAAGCGACAAGCGGTGATATTTCAAGCGCCATTTCTGTTGACCTGTGACGTACGCTAGACGGAATAATTCTGTCCCAGATAACCTTTTTTATATTTTGGTGAGGGTTATTGGGACAGAACGGGGTGCATTGAAATTTCGTGAGATCGCATGCAAAATGCATGCGCTGCTAATGTGTCCCGTACGCCGGTATCGGCGCTGCAGGAGGGCTAGAGAAAATAGCGCCACAGATACAAGAGAAAACCAAGCTATTGTAAGGCTCGCTCTGATTGGTCTGATTGTTTGTAAATGGAGAATGCGATTTACTAAAGTGGAATGAAGCTAGGTTTCTGAAAAACAATCTTTTAAGAAGTGAATAACGATTGAAGTGAATATTCACGCACATCAGTAGCAAGGTAAAGCCATGTAGAAGGGAACGGTAGGCTTTTTCACCCGCCGATACCGGCGTACCAGCCGAATTAGCAGCGCATGCATTTTGCATGCGATCTCACGAAATTTCAATGCACCCCGTTCTGTCCCAGTATAACGCAACCAAAATATAAAAGGTTATCTGGGACAGAATTATTCGGTCTAGACGTACGCATTCACAATGCGCATAGCATTCAGCTAACTTCGGCTCCTGTGTTGCCTGACATGCTGGCTCTGGTCAGGCTCTGGTGACGTCATGACTGACAGCAGGCATCCCATGATGCATTCGATCTTGGAGCCGAAGTTAGCCGAACGCTATACGCATTGGGAATGCGTACCTACGTCACAGGTCAACAGAAATGGCGCTCGAAGTATCGCCGCTCGTCGCTTCAAAATTTTGTAACAGGTTATATTAGTTTAATACAGAGTATTGTGATACACGTAACATACTACATGATAGTAAGCCCATGGATAGCAGAGAAAGGTTTGTGTTTAATATAAACCCAGTTTGGAAGTTCTAGTCTCGAAAAACGCACCATAAAACCACCCTGACTCCTGAGTGAATCACTCAGGACAGGGGGTCCTCCAAAAAAAGAATAGGCTCGCGTTGTAACCCTACTCTTGTTGGGTTACATTATTGTATCTAGTCACTAGTGTCGTAGTGACTAGTGTAGTGCCTAGACTAGAGGCTAGTGCCTAGCGGCTAGTGCAGTATAGTCCGGGAGCCATGGGGTCATACCCTGCACTGAGAGTTAAAGTTTTTTTCTTT
>NW_014577256.1:284544-304306 GCF_000485595.1 Priapulus caudatus | reverse complement strand
AGCACAGAAACGTTGAGGGCTTTGGGGTTTAGTAATAACTAGACAGAGGGCACTCACGGAGAGTGCATACCTCCGCGAGCATGTAACATGTATGTGCCCGCTGGTGGCGGCTGCTGACTGACTCGCCTGCTGCTGCCTCGCCGCTCACTGGTGGCTGCTGCTGACTCGCCACTCGCTGACTCGACGCGCTATCGATTCGCCGCTCACTGGTGGCTGCTGCTGACTCGCCACTCGCTGACTCGACGCGCTATCGATCGCGCGGTGGCTACACACACACACGCGAGCGATTGCATGACCTCTGTTTGCGCGGAGGTAATAAATAAATAAAACAATCATATTGATCCAGGTTTGCAGTTTTTTTTTATTGGGCTAGAAAGGCTGCATAAAGTTCATTTTGGTCACTAATTTTGTCAAGTTTAATAGAGTCCAACCACGACAGTACTGCACCATACATGTAATAAAAGTGTGAAGTTGACATGTTCGATTGATCGAAATCCGCAGATAGCAACATTTGCCTTAAACTGGCTGAGCCATGCATGGCGATTGTCACTTGGTAACCTAGATGTTGCAAAACTAGATGGTTGCAGATTGCTGTTCAGATAATATGTATATTCCAGCGAAGAATGTTCGTTCACTCCTGCCTGGTTATGGGTCAAAGCCTATATTACATGTCATCAGGTGTCACGTCAACAACTGTTCTTTCAAGCGGTTAATCAATGTGTTGCTAATAATATTTCGTGTGATAGGTTTGAAAGTTACTCTGTTGCTGTATCGTGTGCTTGTGCATGCGCCTCTAAGCGTGTGTGTGCGCTATGTGGGAATTTCGTTGCTAGAAAATTACCTTCTAAAGTTCTCCCAATCATTATGATAAGGATTTATGAAGAATGGTGTCTCATAGTAAATTTCATGCATGATGTTACAAATAAATGGTCCTGGTTGCATTCTGTATGTGGTAAAAACTATGGTGTGTGATACCTTATTGCATGTACATTTTATTCACAGTTTCTGCAGCCAGTAATAAGCAACACAGCGTAGACAAAAACACAGCCAAACTAGATGCGGAAACAGAGGAGTTGCATCATGCAACCGTTGGCTTGGATGTGGGAAGAATTATTATGCAGGCGAGGCAGGCTAAAAACATGACACAGAAGGATCTTGCAACAGTAAGCATTGCAACTTAATTCATGTAAAGATGTCAAGAAAAAGATCTAGGAAGCATGGAAAGTAACTAAATTTGAGCTACTTTGAGCTTTTCTTTCTTGTTGCCTAATCCAAGAGCTATTGGTAATGATTTGCTAGTGACCATGAAAGTTGACAACGTCTACTTGCTTGGTTCATTGTGCACATTTGTCAATGATTTAATCTATCGATTTTCACTTGATGTTTGTAAAATATAACAGTGATAAAATAGTATTATCTCTTCATAAACTTTAAGAAAATTATACCATGGGCAACAATCTAACAGTACAAGCTCATTTTGTCGATGGCCAGTGAAATCTCTCATGCGGTTTAACTTTAAAAAACGTCATAATAACTCACTTTATGTAACATCTCAATTATTAGCTCATCTGACATAGTCAGATGCAGCTTGTAGAATCGCATGATCGTCCGTCCGTCCGTCCTAGGGTTAGGGTTAGGGTTAGGATTAGGGTTAGGGTTAGGGTTAGTCAGAAATAGCTAAACGAGCGAGGTCAAACAGAGGTCAGGGGGACATAGACCCTACCCAACTGACACTCATATTCCAATTTTCCCTATTTTAAAGGGTCAGCTGGCAAATCAGAGATCTCAACGACTAGTATGTGTTATGGAATGTAGTTTGTTATTATAGTATTATATTATGTATGAAATTATAGTTTGTGTTATGGAAAATGCAGCCACCTGTTTCAAGATTTGCAAATAAATCCACCTTATTAAATTCACTCTAACAATATTGCCGTTGACATCATGTTTATCTCTGATATGTCACAACGTGGTCACAACATGGGCGTTCTATAGAAACTTCCAGAATAATCTTTCTAACCTCTAATATCTGTAATATCTCTACGGGGCGTAGTCGACACGACAAACTGACAGCTATGGGTCCCCGCCCATCAAACGAAAGCGCATACTCACATTACCTTTACTCGGGTGAGTATGTATACACATACTGCCTACTGGTACTGCATACTGGTACTGTTCAACGATCAACCCTGGTACTGCTGCAGCTATTTCCACCCAAGCGTGGCAGACAAGCAGCTTGTATTTTCACACAAATTAAATTTATACCACTAAATATGGCAGAAATGGGATGGGATGAAGTCACTGTAATAAGGAAGCGGGCACCTAAAGCCAGTGCGATGAAGTCCCAGCAGGTAAGTACCGTAGTACGAACGTACCGGTACCTCACGTGTGACATATGAATGATGATGATGATGATGATGACGCGAACTGCGTGACATCTGCAGACTACAGTGTACACTAGCACGTGTGGTACTACTACTAACGCTTACGGCTAACTGGTTGTGCTACGTTTACAATTCCATAGGCCTACTACTACGCTACAATATTAGCAGTACATTACATCTACAGAGTACATTGTATTTTTGTTTCATGAAAAAGTGATACATCACGCATTCTAATTGATATACACTATACTGTACAGTCACTGAGTCTGAGAGGGTCTATGTCCCCCAGGCCAGGTTACTGCCGGAACGTACCCTGGGTACGGTCCGGTATATACCGGAACGTACCCTGGTACTAGGCCTATCGAATATGCCGGACCGTACCTCGCCTACTCCACCAACGAGTCTAGGGAGTCGCCTATGCCTACTCCCTAACCCTAACCCGAACCCTAACCATATCAGATAGTTACCAGGGTACGTTTCGGTATACCGGACTGTACCCAGGGTACGTTCTGGCAGTACCCTGGGGATCAACATAGGGTGCAAATCCACTAGCCCCTTAGGTATCACGAAGTGATGCACAGATTTCTGTGTATCAATCAATGATGCACAGACTTTCCGTATATCAAGGAATGATGCAAAAAAACCCTAACCCTAATCCTAACCCTAACCCTAACACACTTCGTGATACCTAAGCTTATACTTTATGACTTAGGGTTAGGGTAGGGTTTTTGCATCATTCCTTGATAATACGGAAAGTCTGTGCATCAGTTGATGATACACAGAAATCTGTGCATCACTTCGTGATACCTAAGGTGCCTAAAGTGGATTTGCGCCTCGACATAGACCCTATGAGCGTCACTGAGCTCAGTCAAGCTACACTATACCTGGCGGTGGTTTATTGTCAATGTCACTTGCCTGTACAACAGGCTGTTGACTGTTGTGCATCATGGCCTCGACTTCTTTTTAGGAGCACTAGCTTATTTGAAATTAGTCACGCTGGCCTCTTCTTGTGTTTGCCTTGGGTTGAAATTCACTGTCACTTGACTGCAGATTCCAGTCGCCACCTAGTAATAATTACATTTAGTGGTGATTTTGTTGGTTTTACCTATTTTTCTCTCAGAGAATAGAATATTAACTACACTACACTACAGCAACAAACAATCAACTGTACCGGTCCGTTCTGTATCAAAATCGCATCTCCTGGCCAGCTACACTGAAGGCTCGACTGGAGTTAGTCCAAGTTTGCCTGCTCTCTGTCTACAGTCTACACACAAAGTGAAAATTTTAAGTTTATGACTCTTGAAAGACCTAGGATCATGTTATGTGGACTTAGTTACCACTGATTTCTTGAAAGCTTCCATCACCCTAAGGGCAGCCTTGCAATAAATGCCCCAGATATTAATTTGATAAATAAAGCAGCACTCAGTAGCAGCAAGTTACTATGAGTATGAGCAAGCCAGCAGTTTTATTGATTCACTGTGGCTATTACATGTGGTGCTAGCTGTGCTATATATTGGTACTGAGCCAGTTATAGGTTCTTGTATATAGTCTTTTGGACTTTTGATATATATTATTGGAGCTAGACCTATAACAGCCTCTGGCTACGTATTTTCACTATGTACATACAAATGTACATAATATGACATTTTCACGTATTTCACCAAGTTACATCATTTATTGGTTATAACTTTCACCGCTGACTGTAAAAAAGGCATTATGCCTTTAATCATATAAGTAGCCTGTAGTACCGTAGATAACACAGGTATTCACTTCAGTGCTGCACAATTAATTGAGAAGATATTCCTTGTTCCTAAATTAATGTTCTAAACAGATGAAAAAATCAGTTTGCGGTATTTAATTCTGCCATTCCAATTTCTTAATTGGAATGAAATTATATATATTCAATAACATTAAGAACTTTAAAAAAATATAATGCAGGGTTTCTTCTGAGGGAAAATTAGACAACGCGGTAATGACCAGTTGGCGGAAAAAACGCACATGATGGATTTCAAAGGGCGTGCGCAGTAGGCACGAATTAGTGGATTCAAAGGCAGCCGCGGGAGGGGGGGGGGGCCAGCAAAATTTAAAAAATTGAAATGTCTTAGACTGCATTTGAGGGCCACGCCCGAAAATAAAATTTCACTCTTTTAGTTTAAATCTACCTCTGCGTTAAGGCAAGACCCACCAATGTCTCAGGCTGCGCATTTCGCGTCTGCACACATTCTCAATCACTCCCGCATGCCCTACGCATTCTCACGCATTCACGCAAAAGAAAAAAAAGGGGAAAAAGCAGCCGCGAGCACCTTTTGGTTACCCACGTTAGTGGATAGTTGGGCACAATCGGGCATCGTGCTTGCTGGCATGGGCGAGCGAGTGATTGATGTATGGGGGGGGGGGGAGAGCAAACTGATTGTTGCTGGTGAATTTCACTACAGCATTTTCCATGTATATAGTCAGAAAGCACGTGGTGAATTCTTGTATTTTGGGAATGACATATTTTGACAAATGCAGTTAATACAGGAACATTTTCACAACCAGGCGTTGTTAAAATTTGACAACCGGTGCGTCCGCAGTGCCTCCTATGTAAGAAGAATACCATACCCTGTAATGAAAAGTTGTATTATTATTATTGAATAATTTTGTTCCGGCCCGCGACGGGAAGTCCGGCGGGGGATACTATGGTTTCATGTCTCCCCAGCCGCTGGAGCCGCTCCGCTCTGGCCGCAGAGAATTTCCTTCCCCTGTTATAACTCGTGATCCCTAATGACAGCGTGCGGACCAAACTTGTATGCTTACACATCTTGGGGAGAAGCGTGTGCAGAGTACCAAACGCAGTCACTTGCGACCTTTATTATTTGTCCTTTACATTGACCTTGATCATTGATTTCCCTTCCGCCTCTCTAACTCGGCCCCTAAGTTCGACCTAGCGCTACCAACACTTGGTATACTTACACATCTTGAGGGGAGAAGGTGAGCAGCGTACCAAAACAAGTCCACTGCGACCTTATTTGACCTTTACCTTGACCTTGATCAATATTTCTCTTCCACTCTCTGTCGCCGCCCTAATGACTAGCGCTTACCAAACCTTGTATACTTACACTCTTGGGAGGAAGGTGAGGAGCGTACATAAAACCAGGTCACTGCGACCTTTATTTGAATTACTTTGACCTTGGATCATATTTCCCTTCCGCTCTTCCTACTCGGCCCCATAATTGACCTAGCGCTACCAAAACCTAGGTACTTACGACGCTTTATTTGGGCCTTTACCTTTGACCTGATTATAATTTCCTTTCCGCTCTAATAACTCGGCCCCTAAATTGACCTAGCGCTACCAACTTGGTATACTTACAACATCTTGGGCGAGAAGGTGCTGTCGCGTACCAAAACCAAGGTCACTACGACCTTTATTTGACCTTTACATTGCACCTTGAATACATAGTTTCTCTCCGCTCTATAACCTCGGGGGGGGCCCTCTAATGAGATGGCGCAGGCGCGACAACTTGGTATACTTACACATCTTGGGGAGAAGGTGTGTCGCGTTACCGGAAACCAAGTCACTGGCAACCTTTATTTGACATTGACCTTGACCTTGACCTCATTCATATTTCCCTTCCGCTCTATAACTCGGCCCTAATTGACCTAGCGCGACCAAACTTCGTATACTTACACATCTTGGGGAGAACACGGGGGATACATGTAGTTGGCGACAACTGCCCATTCTAGTTTATTTATTTGTTTCTATCATGTTATATTTCAGGCAGTTAATGTAGCTCAGAGACAGGGAGTGCCTATTGACACCCAGAAAAAATGTAAGTTTTACAAGATACAGTAATACATTATGTATGTTTGTGACATCAAAATGTGTAAAACTAATCACGTTTCCCCACTGACTTCATGTTGGACATGTAGTAGATAATTATACACATCCACATGCATGCACACAAACGCGCACTCACTCACTCATTCAATCACTGCCTCACTCGCTGAATCAATCACTCACTCAATCATTTACTCATTCACATATGCACACACGCACGCATGCACACACACACACACCCTCCCTAACTACATAAATAACTAGACAGAGGGCACTCACGGAGAGTGCATACCTCCGCGAGCATGTAACATGTATGTGCCCGCTGGTGGTGGCTGCTGACTGACTCGCCTGCTGCTGCCTCGCCGCTCACTGGTGGTGCTGCTGACTCGCGCCACTCGCTGACTCGACGCGCTATCGATCGCGCCACCCGCTCGCTGACTCTAGTTTCAGTTTTAGTTGCAGTTTCTAGTAGTTCTAGCTGTAGTAGTAGAATCGCTGAAATATTGATTGTTGCGCGCAAGCGAGCGAGCTGCTGCTGACTCGACGCCCTAAGGCGAGCTGGTGCTGAATCGATAGCTGCTGGCTACACACACACACGAACACACACACGAACACATCACACGAGAGGGATCACATTACCTCCCTGCAACTCCGTTGCGCGGAGGTAACTAGACAGAGGGCACTCACGGAGAGTGCATACCTCCGCGAGCATGTAACATGTATGTGCTCGCTGGTGGCGGGGTCTGACTGACTCGCCGCTCACTGGTGGCTGCTGCTGACTCGCCACTCGCTGACTCGACGCGCTATCGATCGCGCGGTGGCTACACACACACACGCGAGCGATTGCATGACCTCTGTTTGCGGCGAGGTAATAAATAAATAAAACAATCATATTGATCCAGGTTTGCAGTTTTTTTTTATTGGGCTAGAAAGGCTGCATAAAGTTCATTTTGGTCACTAATTTTGTCAAGTTTAATAGAGTCCAACCACGACAGTACTGCACCATACATGTAAATAAAGTGTGAAGTTGACATGTTCGATTGATCAAAATCCGCAGATAGCAACATTTGCCTTAAACTGGCTGAGCATGCATGACGATTGTCACTTGGTAACCTAGATGTTGCAAAACTAGATGGTTGCAGATTGCTGTTCAGATAATATGTATATTCCAGCGAAGAATGTTCGTTCACTCCTGCCTGGTTATGGGTCAAAGCCTATATTACATGTCATCAGGTGTCACGTCAACAACTGTTCTTTCAAGCGGTTAATCAATGTGTTGCTAATAATATTTCGTGTGATAGGTTTGAAAGTTACTCTGTTGCTGTATCGTGTGCTTGTGCATGCGCCTCTAAGCGTGTGTGTGCGCTATGTGGGAATTTTGTTGCTAGAAAATTACCTTCTTTCTCCCAATCATTATGATAAGGATTTATGAAGAATGGTGTCTCATAGTGAATTTCATGCATGATGTTACAAATAAATGGTCCTGGTTGCATTCTGTATGTGGTAAAAACTATGGTGTGTGATACCTTATTGCATGTACATTTTATTCACAGTTTCTGCAGCAGTAATAAGCAACACAGCGTAGACAAAAACACAGCCAAACTAGATGCGGAAACAGAGGAGTTGCATCATGCAACCGTTGGCTTGGATGTGGGAAGAATTATTATGCAGGCGAGGCAGGCTAAAAACATGACACAGAAGGATCTTGCAACAGTAAGCATTGCAACTTAATTCATGTAAAGATGTCAAGAAAAAATCTAGGAAGCATGGAAAGTAACTAAATTTGAGCTACTTGAGCTTTTCTTTCTTGTTGCCTAATCCAAGAGCTATTGGTAATGATTTGCTAGTGACCATGAAAGTTGACAACGTCTACTTGCTTGGTTCATTGTGCACATTTGTCAATGATTTAATCTATCGATTTTCACTTGATGTTTGTAAAATATAACAGTGATAAAATAGTATTATCTCTTCATAAACTTTAAGAAATTATACCATGGGCAACAATCTAACAGTACAAGCTCATTTTGTCGATGGCCAGTGAAATCTCTCATGCGGTTTAACTTTAAAAAACGTCATAATAACTCACTTTATGTAACATCTCAATTATTAGCTCATCTGACATAGTCAGATGCAGCTTGTAGAATCGCATGATCGTCCGTCCGTCCGTCCGTTCGTCCGTCCGTCCGTCCGTCCGTGCGTCAACAGTTGGGCACAAATCTTAACCGCTTGACGTACGGTCACGATATTCGGCACATCGGGGGGGGATCGTCAAAACGAGTTGGGATGTCGAAGCTGGGGGTCAAAGGTCAAAGGTCAAGAGGTGTAAAAGAAGGGGGAACATTCACTCCTTAACTTAAGGTATAGGGAGGAAATGCAGAATTGCGGCACAAAATCTAAACGGCTCGACCTAGGCTCGTGATAGTCGGTGTATAGCATCATGGTAGGAAAAGCCATCACTGTGCCGAAATTGGAAGTCAAAGGTCAATGGGCACAGGGCAGATTTTAGACATTTTCTGAGGACATGGTCTGATGGAGCGATTGAAAAACTTTTTTGTTTCAGCGGTGACCTAGCATTTTTATGGCTTTATTGAAAGGACCATGAAATGTACCTTCTGCTGACATGTGAAGAGTAAGTGTCGGATAACCTTTTGACCCTCAAGAGGAGGGTTAAACATGGATTTGTTGACTGTCTGTTAGAAAGAATTTGACTGCCGGCTTGTTTGCTAGTAGAATTTATACATGCCTGGATGTATGAGGCTACAATGTCACAGTGAAATTTCAAAAGCTAAATTTGGTTGAAGAAGGTTTATGCTCCTTAAATCGTATAATTTCTATGGCATTCTGTACTGTCAGTATGTTAAATGTAACGTATGCCACTGCCAGTGGCCACTGCCAGTGCATGTTTTGGTGGTACTGTGTAGTTTTTGCCTGCGTTAATTAGTTACAGGTTGCAGCTCTCTATTGCAGCCTGTAGGCTTGTCTAGTCCTAGTCTGTCTTGCAAATAGTTGTTGCTACTACGTACGATGGGAGCTTCCATCTTTAATCTGAAGACACTTAAACGTATGCGCCATCTCGTGGCAACTTTCATAACGATCCCAACGAACATTCCTTTGAGAAGATTCCTGATACCATCCCTGTGCATTCCACTGTTTCGGCATGTATGTGAACACATTTGGGACTAACAGGGTTTACTAGAATCCCACCACTCCACCACAGAGTCACCGCAGTAGACGTTAGATGAGCGCTGTCGCTCCGCGGCACTTGTATTTACAGTTACAAATGACAGACTTCCCTTTTACGAATTATGTTATGTTGTTCCACAGAAAATCAATGAAAAACAACAAGTGGTGAATGAATATGAGCAGGCCAAGGCAATTCCCAACCAAGCAGTTTTGGCAAAGATGGAAAGGATCCTAGGTATCTTCATCTGTAGATCTATATACATTTACAGAGTATCAGATTGTCTATATAAATCTAATTTAGTATTGTCACCTGTGTGCAATTAAGGTAATAATCATATTCAAATACATTAATCTACCCTTCATTCAGTTACAAGTAAGGCACCTAATGCTACTTATATGTACCAATGCCACCATTGAATGATTTCATTTGCAGGAGTAAAGTTGCGAGGAAAAGATAAAGGCAAGCCATTTATTGATAAGCATGAAAAGAAAGATGCTCCTGCTGCCAAAGGTGGCAAAAAGAAATGAAGTGGGGCCTTCCTGCTTCTGGAAACAGAGTGGTGGGTCTCCAGTACTTGTTTATGGATTTCAATGCATTCACTATTAGGTACCTCTATGTGGTTCACTATTACCTCCTTCTATTCTACAGGGAGAGGACTCTTGGCAACCTTATGGGTATTTGTTTGTGAACCAGTTCGGTGACATTGGTACCTACTCCTTCCATACAATAATTGAGTCTAACCTAGTTTCACAACTCTTTCAAAAATTGTAAAACATGTACAGTGTGATGCATTTACATATGAATTTATAATGCTTTGGATTATGATTTGTACCATGTATCTCATACAGCAACATTAAATGTATGAAACTACACTATTGATCCCATCGATTGCTTAAAATATTGTTTATATAATGCAGTGGTTGTAAACGGTAATTTAAACTGTTTACAGATATACAATAGACTGTATATGTTAAATACAAGCTTTAAAAAGCAGTGGTATCAATTTTTAATAAATCATCTGAAACTAATTTTTCAAGTGGTAATAATTTTAGCATTAGTTGGTGTGCTCTTAAAATAACTGTAAACCATATATCTTTCTTATCAATGAGTTTAAAGTATCAGATCAGTAGCTTAGCAGACACCATTATGTTTTCTACACATTAATGCATATAATTGCAATCTTGTTTCTGCTTCTGGTATAGGAATATTTATAAATAAAGTTTATAAAACCAAGAAGTGTTTTCTGGCTATTGTAATAAGGAAGGGAAAGTCCTATGCACACAGGCTGGTCTGCATCCAGGTCCAAGGTATCCTAAAGAGCAATTGGTAGTTATCAAGACAATATCTTGTCTTCATTACTCTTAAGCAGAAAATGGAAAGATATACTATAAATGAATGTTTTTTTTAACCAAACAAGAATTTAAACGTACACGGTACTGTGAACGTTTTGACATCTGTCAGATGTCTTGATCACTACGATAATGGCAGTGATTCGATTACTTGCCACCAGATGGAGGTGTGGTTAGTAAATGGTCCCAGATGTGGCCAGAGGCTCAGCTTGTAACTCCCTTCCACAGGCACTTGGAACGTTTCAATAAAAAAAATAATGGTAAATAAACACGAAATGTATTTACTACCAAAGTCTTAATGTTTCTCTACTCTATTTCGCCTATTATTGCCGATAATTACCCGTAAATGCCGGTCAAATGCTCATCTGCAACACGTCAAGTACACCGCACGCATGCCCTGTGCACAAACAACATGAATAAGAGAGATCTCTCTTATTTACGGGTTTACGTAGTGTTGTCAATCGGTTGGAATTTCGTAATCGATCATCGGTTGGACCCAAGTAACCGATGATCGGTTACTCAGGGGGTGTTGAATGCCTGCGTGTGCGTAACGTCGTGTGCATGTATGTGCTTGTTTAGCCCTGTTTACTGTTTGTTTTGCACTGTTTACTACTGTGTGTATAATACATGTATGCTAATAAAGGATAACTTGTATAGTAGTGATGATATCTCTGATTCTTCTTGTTCAAGTTTTTCAAGTTTTTTCTTTTCGAGTTTAGTTCAGTTCGATTAAATTGATTATGGATTTTGATAACCAAGCGCTTGGTTCGAGCCACTGTTCAACCGATGATCGAGTATAATCGATGATCGTGACATCACTAAGCGCTTGGTTCGAGCCACTGTTCAACCGATGATCGAGTATAATCGATGATCGTGTGACATCACTAGGTTTACGGGTACGCATTTACGGTTATTATAGGCAATAATAGGCGAAATAGAGTAGAGAAACGTTAAGACTTTGGTAGTAAATACATTTCATGTTTATTTACCATTATTTTTTTATTGAGACGTTCCAATGCTGTTGCTCTTCCGGATCCAAAAGGCCTCTTTAATCCAATGGTTGTTTCGGCTGGATTCTTTATCGACGATCTTGCCATTGGATATAATAGTTAAATTGGTCTACGTGGTCGGTGATCGTAGATATGTTCAAATCACCTGTCGATGCTTTCCTTTGAGCACGAGTGAACTTTTTGCTTTCGTCTGTGTTGACGTCCTTGATGATGTGTTCTTTGAAACGAGTGTCTAGTTTGCGCCCTGTCTCACTGATATAAACTTTTTCGCAGTTGCCACACGGGATACGGTAAACACAATTGATAGTGTTCAATGGTTTCGGTTTGTCCTTCGGGCGGACTAGGACCTGTTTGATAGTTCTGTGGGGTTTGCATGTTGTTCCTACCCTCGCCTTACGAAAGTACCGTTGTACCCTTTCGGTTACACCTATGTACGGAAGAATCACCATCCCCTTCGCCTGTGTGACGACATCTTTCTTTCTGACAATCGATTTCTCTTTGGCTTTACCCTTGTCACTGCATGTCTACTCTGGTAAAGACCCAATCCGGATAGTTAGTTTCTAAGGGCTGATTTTACGTGCTCCTCTTCTACTAGTCTATCCCTCTCGTCTGTGACTAGAATGTTCTTACAGTCCATGAGTGTACGTACTACTGACTTCTTATGTTCCAGTAAATGGTGCGAATGGAAGTTCAAATATTGGTCGGTATGCGTAGCTTTACGATACACTTATAGTTTCATACTACCATCCTCCTCTTTAGTGATGCGCATGTCCAAAAGGGTATCTAGTTATCTTTTTCCATCTCGTAAGCGTATTTGATGTTCCCGGTGTCATCTATCGAGTTCAGGTGTTCCGAGAGTTTATCGACTGTTCCTCTTTTTATGACTTCTAGTATGTCATCTACGTACCTGACCCACAGCATTGACCTGATGTCTTCCGGCGCTGTACTATTGCCGTCTGTTCGAGCCACGCCATGTATAAGTTGGCAACTATTGGTGACACTGGACTTCCCATGGCTATTCCGAATTTTTGACTGTAGATTTGTTCTCTGAATTGGAAATGTGGTGTTCAAGATGAAATCCAGGAGTTCAGTTATGTCCTCCACTGTTAGGTTAGTTCTCTTCTTTAGTGACTTATCTTCTATCAGTCTCGTTTCGATTATGTTGATTGCATCTCTGATCGGAGTGTTGGTAAAAGGAGACACCACGCTATAGGAATTGAGGATTTCATCTGGAGCAAGACTTAAATTGGTGAGCTTCAATGCTAGGTCTCTCGAGTTTTGTATGTTGTGGACTGTTTATCCTACCAATGGACCCAAAATATCGGCTAGGCTTCTCGACACGTTGTAACCTATCGAGCCGGGGTAATCATCGACCGGTCTGTACGGGTATCCCCTTTTGTGAATTTTCGGGCATGCAGTAAATACGAGGTACATTTTCTGCGGTCGGGTACAGCAATTTATACTGAGTCTCCAGGTCTTTTGTCCTCTCTTTTGAGGCGTTGTAAGATGTAATGAGGTTGCGTTTGTATTTTGCCGTGGGATCACTGCTTCCAAGTTCTGTCAAGGTATTCCAGTTCTTGGAAAGGTATATTACAGGTGGTCTCAATTGTTAGTGTAGATAAAACAATTTATACTGGACATGCTACAATAAATATAGTCTATATAAAGATGAATAACAAGTTACAGTACTGGTACAGGAGACAGTTTATTATTTAATTTACATGTGCCATAAACAACACAATACGATTCAGAGAATTTGAGAAAGAGTATGTAAGATTATATTGCCTGAATGACACCATTTGAAAACACCGGTTACCTTTTTATTGAAATTTGTTTTTTGGTAACATACATTCACATGTTAAAGAATGTAATTTAATTCATCATTTTAGAAAATGATGTAAAAAATAGCTGGATATGCTATGTGTGCATGAACAATCTTAACGGCAGAAATTAATCATACCCTTTACGTATTTACCTGGTTATATTGCATGAAAAACGAGTCTATCATAAATCGTGCAACGTTACAATGTGACACATACAGAGTGTCAATTCAGTAGTGTACTATGGCATGGCTGTGTATTATCCTGCTGTCTGCAGCTGTTTAGCATGGAGTCTCATATTTCTTAATACTTTGACACATACGCCTAGTATTTTCAAAACAATATTTAGTAAAACCCTTGCAGTGTATCGCATTACTACAGTTGCTTAATTTTACACACACACACATTGAGATATTATCAGGATTGAATATAAACAAATTGTGTTTTTATCCACTCCATGTAATATACTATCTTAGCATTAAGCTGCATTGCTTGCTAGAACAAGACTAACTGCAATACCCTATCAGTTTCCTAACATGATCTATGACGTGATACGCATCAAATATCTCGCCTACAGGGGGGAATTACATTGCAGATCTGACCTACCCAAACTTTACAGGGCACTGAAAAAGCTCGCATACTTCTATCATCCATGGACTAGGGCATGCATCTTTATTGTCTTTTAGTTGCTATAGCTGGTATGGCTTACAAACATAGTAGGGAAGGGAAAGGCAGTTTATCTCACTGTATGGAGCAAGAAATGCAGATTAATACACCATAATATATATTACCTCGACTATGCAAGTAAAATCACACAATTCTATTGCAACATGGTCTTTTACCACACAGTATTAACATTTTGACCCTACCCGCTTTATAATAGACTTGTTCTTCATTGCATGACAGTAAATAATTCTCTAACCAAAGACCTCACAAACCTCGTACACTAATCTCCCCGCAGGAGAAACTTTTCACTTTTCACGCCATCCTTTGTAATAACATGTAGTACAATGGCATCGCCTGTGTAAATGTCTCGCTCAGCAGCAGAGATGAACACGTCCTTAACAAGGGCAACAGCTTTATCTTTGCTCACTGCAACCTTGTCAGCTGCTTGCATGTTCTTAAAGCCGATCTGTTTGATTGAAAACACATGATTCACATATTGGCCCCTTTGGATTCCTACAAGTTAGACTGGGCAACAGCCAAATATATAAAGGTAGTAATTTCTTGATGTGGCAGGAAGATACATTTTTGGAATTTATTTTGTTACACCTGCCTTATCACCACAGTATGATGATCATTTTTGTTCTGTAAACATTAAATTAAAAAGCTACAGTAGTAAACCCTTGTTTCCTCAGTTTGTGAAAAATAAATCAATTCATCAAATATAATATAATACAATTAGATGGGCTAGTGCGAAAATCTTGGTATTCAGTTGTGCATGTAATAGAGGAGAAATTCCAAGGCTAGAAAAATTTGCTTTTGTTTTATTTCATTCATGCACACGATCGCAATGGTTATGGTAAGCCATGATGGATGGTATTAAAAGGGGAGCATTACCGTAGATATAAGACATTTTTAATGCATTGCACGCCTTGGGTTAAATCAGGCCTAAACTATGCTACATGCAGAATCTCGTAGTTCAACGTTTACTATTATGGGCCAACTTACCTAGAAGAGGAGAGAATGTAGTGTATTAATACTACTCTGATTGCCAGTTAGTATCATTTCACTGTTCATTGTACCAGAGTGCATTGCACAAAGATTTGAATACATTGTGTTTCGAGTGTTGGTTAAATCCGTCAGTTCATTTGATACAACTCTAGTGATTATAGTTTAATCTGACAATAAAAACATTACACTTATAGAAGTGAAGAACTAACCTGGTTGTCTAGGAGAGGCTGAAGCATGGAGCTGGCAGACCCTCCAGCACGGTAGGATTCTCTTTCGTAGGAACCAACCGGATCAAAGCTGTACACACATCCCTTCCCTGCAAATTTAATGTGTCACAGTTTCACTTCTGTCCCAATATTTCTTCACAGACATTTGTTGCTCAACTCTATCATTTTGATAACAGTTTAGGATTCTCATGTGCCAATGTTATTACCTAATTAAAGGGATGCTTTCCCCTAGAATTTTATAGTATATTATGATGGTAAATGCATAAATAATATCATATACCTACAAATTTCTATAATCGTGCATTTACGTTTGTCATAAAACAATATTGCATTTCGAAATCTTCATTTTTGGGCGCTGACATGACACCCGCGATTGTGCTACCACCCTGAAAAAGTTGCGCATTTTCCAATTTATTTTGCACGTTACAGACCGAGGGCTAATCACAAAAGTGCAATTATATTTATACCTAGATGCTATTTAACCGAACGATGTTTAATTTAGGACAAATTCGTCCATATTATAACTGAAACTAAGTATTGTTTTTAAGATATTGCAATCCTTCTGGTTCTTAAATCAATAAATAAGAAACACCCTCGGTCTGTAGCCTGCAGCCGAAACATTGCTTTGCGCAACTTTTTCGGTGGATGCGCTGCCAGCGGCACCACCGTCGCAAGCAACGGGATAGCCATCAGTTTTAAAACTTTTTTTTAAAATAATTCTAATGTATATTGAACGATAAAACTTTTTATGTAGCGCAATTTTAAGCTATTTCAACTGACAATATCCAAAGAACCTAGAGTAATGTATCCATTTTTAAATTCTACTAACTTCCGGTAAATCAGGCCAACAGAAATCACTGTAACATACTAGGTACGTACCATCCGAATCGAGTCCAGCAATGATGTTGTAAGTGTAATAAGGAAAAAACCTTCTGTAGTACAACATCGTAGACAACATCGCTGCAATTGCAGATGTGGACATTTGCTTATGGTGTTCATGCTGATACATCTGTGTGGATAATGCAAAAAATCTGTACTGTAGATGGTTATTTGCCAGGTATAGTAAATATGGCAAAGTTAACTGTCAGCATTTTTTGCAATTTAATCTTTTACAATAAATCATGTGTAAGCTATATTTTCACAACTTTTTGGCATATGACAGTAACAAAACAGTACCTTTAATCGTGTCTCAAGATGTTTTGTGACTGTGAGTACGTCGCCATGAAATCCACAACTACCAAGAATAGTGCTTCCAGTCCTATATAGGAATGCAAATGATTTACCTTAGCAAATGAGAGACTGACAAGCATATAATACAAACTCCAGTATCAACTTACATATGATAAACATTAACACAATATATGACAAAATCATTTGAACAGAAGGTAAAACAATAATTAAATGTCATAACTCTAGGCTTATTTTAACAGTTATATCATTTGCCTGTAGTCACATGCACAATTGGACCTTAACACAGCCAATTATATACACGCGAATTCTTTATCACTCGTTTCACGAATTCAACTATTGTGACACCAATACCTACAATTGGTATGTTTTTGGACTATCTCTAGAATGGATGACAAAGCCTTCACTCAGACGAGTATCTGATGCAATCACCGAATAATCCTCACCAGCAATCGCTAATACTGTCCTACAATGAAAATATATTTAATTACAAGACATGCATATTGCTAACTTAGTTTGTTACAAGATTTTTCCGACATGCAAGTCTTCATGGTCACTGGCACACATAATTGGTCACTGTACATAATTATTTGGGTCAGAACCGTCAGATGTAGCTTGGGAGCGAAAATTTTGTTATTTATTATTGCAAAGCTAGTGTTACATGAATTGCTCTATTAAGCCACTGTATGTTTTATGATTTTTCCAGTTGCTAGTTGTGCTACCAGGGTCTATGTCTCCCTGGGTACTGCCAGAACGTACCCTGGGTACGGTCCGGTATACCGGAACTTACCCTGGTACTATATAATATGCCGGACCGTACCTCGCCTACTCCACTAACGAGTCTAGGGAGTCGCCTACGCCTACTCCCTAACCCTAACCATATCAGATAGTTACCCGGGTACGTTCCGGCAGTACCCAGGGAGACATAGACCTTATCTGCGCTAGTTGTGATCACCATTTGCCTTTCTTGGTTGCACCCCAGCTGCTATTTGTTGTGTATCAGAGTCTAGGTGCTCTCAGTTACTATCAGTTTGGCCCAGAAACCTGGCCATTATTGATTGACAAGGCTTGCTTGGGCTGCCCTAATGGTCATGTTAATGGCATGTGTTACTATATTTACCAATGCATTTCAGCACAAAAACAGATAAGTTCTGTTGTTAAGTATGGTTGTTGGAAATTACATATACTTGTATACCCTGTAAATCCCAGATTCTGTTCTTTTAACAGCTTGTGTGTGTGAAGGATATAGTTAAGCTTTTGTGCCCAATTATATCGATTTTTCATTTTCATCCCTGTTGTGCACAAGAAGCGATGGCCGAAATCACTCTTCCTTTTGTGCAAAAAGGTGTCAAGTTATTGCGTAAAAATACCAAGTTAATACATTTCTACCCCACTACTTTACTCTACACTTCAAACTCTGTGACGCTATACAAAAAGCAATTTGGTTTTCAGAAAAATCACAGTACCACTGATGCACTAATCACGACTACAGAGTACTGGAAGCACCAAATGGACAATAACAAATTTGTAGCGACCGCAGTTCTTGACTTAAGCAAAGCTTTTGACAGCATATCCCACAAAACATTGCTTCAAAAACTAAAACAAATAGGATTTGACACATACTCTACAACACTGATTGATAAATACTTAACAGACAGAAAACAGAGAGTGAAAATTAACAACACCACATCAGAATGGGGGGCTATTGTTAGAGGAGTCCCGCAGGGGACATTACTGGGACCGTTACTATTCTGCATATATATACAATATACCAAACATACTCGAAAAATGTTAACTGACCCAATAACGGCCAATATGCTGATGATACATGTATATATATGCCACAAATTCAGATCCAAATGAAGCTGTTAATACACTGCAAATGAATGTGGAAAAATTAAACAGGTATTCGATTTAATTACCATAATTTACAAATGAACCCAGACAAAACAGAATTCATGCTATTTTCCCCCAACAGTATTAAATTGTGGATACTAACAAAATTGAGTTGGAAATAAGTAACAACACGATACCACAATCCAGAACAGTAAAATTTTTAGGTATATATATTATAGATCAGCAATTAACGTGGAATGACCATACTGACTACATAGTAGACAAGATGAGTACAAGTATATAAGCTTCCTCAGACAGATACGGGGTCAACTACACACAAACACAAAGCTGCAAATATACTCGTCACTCTGCCTGTCGCATCTCATATATGGATCTACTCTGCTTATAAATCTCCCCAAATCAGCTTTAGATAGACTAAACACACTACAGAATTATGCTCTACGCATTATAACAGGTTATTCCCACAAAAACGATACATCACAGAGACAGACAGGAGCAGTTACTAGAACTAGATAGCAACTAAAAGTACCTCCAATCGAAAACATAATTAAATACCACACACTTATATTTATATACAACTACATCCACCACCTAAAGTCCTAAACAAACCACTCAGAAATAATCCCCTACCTTACCTGACAAATATTACATTAAATTCAAGGAGACTTTAATTAAAACAAATAACAACAAGTAATATTTATGGACACAACTCACTCACTAAGGAAGCAATAAACCAATGGAATAAACTACCAATAGACACAAAAAGGAAGCCTTCACTTAGCACATGAAAAAAATGTTAAACAATACAATTTTAATAACATATAGCCAAGAGTAGATAATATAACTGTTAATAACAATAATAACAATGATGTTATTATCTACTCTTGATATAGCAGATAGGAGAACAATGGCAGTCTGCGAAATTAACCACTGGCCCGGTATCCGAGGCCAGTAAATTTCCCGTGGGGGCCAATGAAACTGGTAAATGAACAAGCCCGATGGGCCAGTGGAAATGAAAGTGCCCATGACACTGTAGCTCACCACAAAAAAGGACACAAATTAGTGAGTGAGAAGAAGTCAGTTTTAATTGAGCAACCATCGACGTACATTATAGAAACGAAGAGAATATATATGAGAGAACTCCCATTATATACTCTTGATAATTATATGTGTAATTTTTCATGTGAAAATAATAAATAATATTATAATTTATATATAAATTATAAATGATTTATAAACCAAAATGAATCAC
>NW_014577256.1:277224-282342 GCF_000485595.1 Priapulus caudatus | reverse complement strand
AGGGTTAGGGTTAGGGTTAGGGTTAACCCTAACCCTTTGTGACCCTTTATGGTGCATTCACTGCAAACAGGAGTTTGAGGCACGTGATTTGTATCAACCAATGGCAGCGCTCAGGGGGAAAGGCGCTCACGCAACACCGGACATGTCTTTCGCGGCACGAGAACCCACAGTGATCCCGCACGGTAACGTTGTGTGAGCGTGTTTCGACTGCGAGCATTCAGCGAGCAATAACAGGTGATATAGGAAATATAATAATAATACTAATAACAATAATAATAATAATAATAATAACAATAATAAAAATAATAATAATGATAATAATAGCAATAATAGCAATAATAGTAATAATACCAATAATAATAATTATTATTATTATTAATTATAAAAAAACAATTGTAATAATTAATAATGCGCACATGCGCACTGAGACAGAGCTGGAGCGTTGCTTTGTTCGGATACGTAACGTGACGTTACAAGATTTACTAAAACAAAGATTTACTAAACAAGATTTACGTAACGGCGTAATAACAGCCGATTGATTAACGAATAGCTTTCCCGACTTTCGACTGGCTTCGCCGAGTAAATAGTTCACCGTTATCAGCAAAATCAACAGACGGCAATCGAAACTTCATTCAATAGCGCCCGTCGTGAAATGCCATCTTATGTAACGTATCGCAACAGATGTCACGTGATACCATCGTGACGTCATCGCACATGCCGCGTACCGTCGTGTAACTGTGAAGCGCCGATCTTCGTGTGGTCGCCTTCGGGCATCGCCGTCATGCGACGCCATTCCTGTCACGTGACGTCACCGGTGTCACGTGACGATGCCGCGTGAGTGCCCCACGGTGCCGCGCTGCATGGTGACGTCTGATGTGAAGCGAGAAGCGCTTCAGTAGCGACCGTCTCGAGTGCCGCCCGTTCGGAGGGGGAAGTTCGTCATGTCACGGAGGTGTTCAACTATGCGATCTTTGAGTTTACGCTGTGTCTCGCCTATGTATCTATCCGCGGGGCATTTGCGACAGGAGATTTCGTAGATGAGGTTCGTGGAGATGCATGTGAAGGAGTGCGTGATGTATATTGTGTGAGAGAGGCGTGCCAGGCTGACATGAACTCTTCATCATGTTTGCCGACGACTGGCAGCATTTTTAAATCCATGGAGGGCAGGATGTGATGCTGTCTCAGGCTCTCTTCCAAACGAGATTTGTGAGTCTCGTACCTTTGAAGCTTATCCTTCAGTTTGCGGAACGCAGGCTTAGCTTCTTGGGGTACTCGTAACCCTGGTGCGTTTTTGTTGATATTGGTCTGGATTGGAGATGTTGCAGCGTCTATCATTATAGGGGTGTTAGTTGGGTGGACCCCTATAACTTTGCGCGGCTGCATGACTGGCGAGTCTTCTGTAGTTCTTCTTCTCTTCTTGTCGTGTTGCTGCGAAGAGGCAGGGATATTACTCGCGACCTCCCCTTGGTTTCGGGGGGAGGGTAAGTCTAAATCCATGAGTGTGGTGATAAGGGTGCTGCTGTACCCGGATCCATGGGATGCTGGGCCGTCCTGGTCTGGTGAATTATATATATATGAAATTACACATTTATATGTCAAGTTCGTCTCAGATAGAGGAAAAGATTTGTCGCAGAAAATTTGGTCACAGCGAAAATTGATCATAACTACTTCTGCGACTATACTATATACATCGATCCCTCCCTGATCTCTCCTGTTTTTACGCTACTCATCTGCCCCATTCCTCCTCTTACATTTCCACCCACCTTCTCTAGCTACCATGTCCATCCTAGCTCCTTCACCTTTTCTCACCCTTCGCTAGCGCCGTCATCTACTTTCCTTTACCAGCTCCCTCGATCCTCTCTCACTCTTTCCCCGTGATTTTCTCTTCATATACATTCCCTACCCCCTCTATACTTTCTTCACTTTCCTCTTCTATACCCACTTAATTCTTATTTCTCCGTCTCCTCGCTCCTCTGTTTATATATCTTCCTTCATCTGCCCACTCCGACGTACTCGCGTATACCTTCTCCCGTAGCCCCTCCTCTGCTTCTTTATTGCTCTTTTCCATCTCAATTTACCTCACCTTCGCCTTCTCTATCTCAGTTACGGTGTCTCTCCCCTCTTCTCTCTTCCTCTCTCTCTCGATTTCTCTTACTCTCTAGCTCTCTCTCTCTCTTTCTCTCTCTCTCTCTCTCTCTCTCTCTCTCTCTCTCCTCTTTCATAGCTCTCTCTCTCTCTCTCTATCTCTCTCTCTCTCTCTCTCTTGCGCGCGCTCTCTTCTCTCGACTCTCTAGCTCTCTGCTCGATCTCACTAGCCGGCGCGCGCGGCGCGCTTCGTACTCCCTCTCTCTCTTCTCTCTCTCTCTCTCTCTCTCTCTCTCATCTCTCTCTCTCTCTCTCTCGCTCTTCTCTATCTCTCTCTCTTCGGGCTCTCTCTCTCTCATTCCCCATTTCTCATCCACCTCTTGCATGAGATCTGTTAGCAGGGGTAATTTGTAACCCAAGAAATACGTCAAAAAAGGAAGACCACAGAGGCCTATAGCTAGCTGTTAGGTTCGATGTGGGGGATGGTATATATACCGTACACGTCCCACAACAAAATCGTCACGCCTATAAACGAACACGAGAACAGGGAACAGGGAACAGGGGCTATATTGTCGAATTATTTTCAGGGAACAAGGGAACTGATCTTTGTGATTTTCACAGTCTTTCCGCGACTGTTACAATAACAGTTCTGAAGCTATTTTCTAGGTTATGCGTTTCGGCACTCTGATGATATCTTGTGTAGGGACCATCAGGGTCCACAAAATAGGCTTTTTTTACGCAGTGCATACGCGTCCGGAACCGCGGTCGCCTAGCCTCCAGGCTACGCATCCGGACATCCACTCACATAGTGATGCGCGACTTGCTGTACACGCATGATTGCGCAACGGGACGCTCTGCCTGATTGCGTAACTAGACAGTAGGCTCATCCTCAGGTGTGAGGGGAGAGTGCTACGGGAGAGGGGCGAATATCGGAGCTACCGCGAGCGATGTAAATATGTAATGTTAGCCGTAGCAAGCTGGGGCTGTCTTTAGGCGCAGGCGCCTGATTAGTAGGATCTGGCGTGACTCGACCAGGCGTACCATGCTGGCTGCTCGGCCGCCTGCACTCGGTGGCTGGCTGCTGACTCGCCAACTCACTTGACTCGACGGGCGGCTATCATTCGCACGCTCAACTGAGTGGCCTTGCTGCTGATGCACACTCGCTACTCGACGCGCTATCGATCGCGCCGGGTGGCGTACACACACACCCAAGCACACACACACACACACACACACACACCACACAACACACCAACACACACACGCGCCGCGATCGATTTAGCATGCCTCCGTTTGCGCGGGAGGTCAATATCAGCCTATATCTGCACTGCTGCCGTCTATCCTTTCATCCGTCCTCTCTCCGCTTCCTCTCTTCCTCTCTCTCTTTCACGCCATACACGCACGCTCTTTCTCCTCTCTCTCTCTCTCTCTCTTCTCCTCTCTCTCTCTCTCTCTCTTTTCTCCTCTCTCTCTCTCTTCTCTCTCTCTCTCTCTCGCTCTGCTCTCTTGTCTCTCCTTCTCATCTCTCCTCTCCTCCACAACTTTAGTTCTTCTCTCCTCTGCTCTCTCTCCTCTCTCTCTCTCTCTCTTCTTCCCTCTCTCTCTCTCTCTCTTCTTTACTCTCTCTCTTTCTCTCACACACACAAATTCTCACACACACACACACACCACACACACACACACACACACCACACCACCACACACACACACACACACACAGGTACACACACACACACTCGCGCGCTCTCTCTCTCTCTCTCTCTCGTTTCTCTCTCACACGACACAGCACACACACACACACACACACACACACACACACATACACACACCTTTAGCTCTCTCTCACGCACACACACACACTCGGCAATCAGCAGAGCGTAGCCACGGTCTTTTTTTTACTCCAACGTCACGAGACGGGGGATTGGGAACAGTGGTATATATTTTTGGGGATTAAGGGAACTGGAAAATAATTTTCGGGATCGTGGGAACACAAGGTAAAAACATTTTTTGTGAACAATTTATTTTATTAATGGTGAACAAGGGAGAAAATTCATAAACATTAAGGGATCAAGGGAACATGTATCACCCCTGGGAGGGGGGGGGTCATAACGTTGTAGAAGACACTGTCATATATGCTTATATCGTGGCCAGATCGAAAAATAGACGGGAAACCTAATTTTACTGGGTTTTATATATTTAATATTTCTATTGTGCTTATATTGTTTCGACATTCTTATATAAAGTAGTACTTATTTATTCTTGCTATTATGAGCCCCTCCTATTCCTCTTATATATAAATGACCTCCCAAATTCCTCAAATAAATTATTATTTATAATATTTGCAGATGATACCAATATTTTTTGTTCCTCAAAAGATTTAAATGAATTAGAAAAAGTTATAAACGATGAACTTGCAAATGTCTTAGAATACTGTGCTGTGAACAAACTTTCAATTAACTTTAAGAAGACAAAATACATGTTCAGTACTTCCCCTAGGAAAAAGCCTATTATTTCAATAACTACATGTAACATAGAAAAAGGAACACAGATAAAATATTTGGTTGTTTTTATTGATGACTATTTACAATGGGATTGCACAGATAAAACAAGTTAATAACAAACTGGCAAAAAATATAGGTATTCTAAATAAACGTAGACAATATGTTTCTATTAGCACCCTTAGACAACTTTATTATACCCTCATATACCCATATATTAATTATGGCCTAATGAGCTGGGGGACTACCTACCAAACTCGATTACAAAAAATCAAAACAAAACAGAATAAATGTATGCGTTCTGCGTATGTGTTCTGCGTTCTGCGTATGCGTATGCGTATGCGTATGCGTTCTGCGTTATGCGTATAAATGTATGCATCTTCTTTGCAAAAAGAAAGAAAGTGGTACGTACCCCATACTACAACCTATTAGACATTATAAATCAAAACCCAAAAACTCAAAATCTTAACTCTTGTACACAAAATCAAGAATGTTAAAACGGATATACCTGCAGCCTTTATTGATCTAATTCCTT
>NW_014577256.1:274872-276698 GCF_000485595.1 Priapulus caudatus | reverse complement strand
TGCGTACGTGTGTGCTTGCGTGCGTGCGTATGCACGTACAGGTGCGTGCATGCGTGCGTGTGCACGTACTCGTGCGTGCGTGCGTGCGTGTGTACGTACCCGTGCGTGCATGCGTACGTGTGTGCTTGCGTGCGTGCGTATGCACGTACAGGTGCGTGCATGCGTGCGTGTGCACGTACACATGCGTGCATGCGTGCGTGCGTTTGCACGTACACGTATGTGCGTGCGTGCGTGCGTGCGTGCGTGCGTGCGTGTGTACGTACACATGCGTGCATGCGTGCGTGTGTGCGTGCGTGTAAACGTGCACGTGTGTGCGTGCGTGTGCGTGTTGTCATACATGTACGTGCATGCGTGCGTGTGTGCGTGCGTGTGCACGTCCACGTGTGTGCGTGCGTGTGCGTGTGGTCATACATGTACGTACATGCGTGCGTGTGCAGGTACACGTGTGTGCGTGCGTGTACACGTACATGTGCGTGCGTGCGTGCGTGTGAACGTACTCGTGCGTGCGTGGGTGCGTGTGTCGTTGTAACACCTCTAACTCCCGCTGCGCCACCTGCTGACAAAGCTAGCGGCTAACCAAATTAGTGCATGTTATTTAGGACCATTAGAAATTAGTTATATATTATATTATAATTGCTTTCTTGTTCTTGTTACTTATTACATCAATTCTATTTTGTACTTTTCCCTCAGACATTTTATTACCTATGGTAGTGGTTTTAACTCGAAAGCTTATGGCTACTTTGACCACTACGCACATTCACCTTAACCTATCGATTCTATAATATTATTTATTTCTCTCCCTTTTTACTTCTATTTGAAATGATCTGTACAAATGAATGAAAAGTGCAAAATAAAATGAATCTGAATCTGAATGAATCTGCATGGTGCTCTGACTGTACTCCCCGACGGATAATCGATCCAGATCGAGGCACTCGCTTGTAGACTATATAGAGCATCCGATGCAGTCCGTCAGCGCCGTTATTGACATCGACAATCCACGCCCACGATATACGACGTTGTCGCCATTTTGTGGTATGAGAAATTTTGAACAGCGGAGATTTGCATAGTTGCTCTACACAGTAGTAGGTTTTTTTTCTGAAAACGTTAGCTTCTATCTATACGTGGAAGTTAGTATGTAAGTTAAATGCATGGTTAAACGACTGGGCTTATGAGCGAATTAATTGCAAATGTGTAATACAATAATCATAATAATGTTAGGCCTACTCACGTACCCTCGGTATACCTCACAGACACAGGCACTTGCGACTGGCTGGTCGGGGTTCGATAAATAGCAACCTCGTTCTGCGCTTACCGTAGTGTGTATAAGAGTGTATATGAGAGAGGGGGTTCGATAAATAGCAACCCCGTTCTGCGTCTACCCGCTACGGTAGGCGTAGTGATAGTGTGTATAAGAGTGTAATATAGCCCGACCAGGCTGTGCGACGGATTGTCTATACCCTAACGGTATCCTAACCCTAGCGATACCGTTTCTTGGAGCTAAGTGTAATATAGCTCTAGTACTATAGCCCGCGTTCGATTAACTGCCGCAGGGCTATAGTACATTGTCGGCTGTAAATACCAACTACGACCTGTTACCACCTCTCCCCATGAAAAATGGATCGCAAAACGCAAAGTTATCGGGCTTTTTAACACTTATTTATTTACATGGACATCTCACCTATCTTTCTGAACACTTTCAACATCTTTACACCATGTATTTGTCCTTTTATTCCACAAAGTAAGCACTACTGGCATTTCATTTTGAAACGAAGTGGCGTGCGTGTTGTGCCCAAACTTGGAATCTTGCACAAACTTGGAATTTCAGC
>NW_014577256.1:235042-273715 GCF_000485595.1 Priapulus caudatus | reverse complement strand
GTGCTCTAGCGTCTATGTCTCCTAGGTTACTGCCGGAACGAACCAGACCCTGGTAAACTATTTGATATTGGTTAGGGTTAGGGAGTAAGGCGTAGCGACTCGCTAGCGGAGTAGGCGTAGGCCGTACTCTTTATTGAGTAGGCGTAGGCGACTCCTTAGGGAGTAGGCGTAGGCGACTCCTTAGGGAGTAGGCGTAGGCGACTCCTTAGGGAGTAGGCGTAGGCGACTCCTAGACTGTTGGTGGACGTGGAGTAGGCGAGGTACGGTCCGGCATATTAGATAGTACTAGGGTACGTTCCGGCAGTACTCTGGGAGACATAGACCCTCTCAGCGCTACTAGTAGTAGTACTAAACTACTATAGTATTAGTATAATATTAATAATGTAGCCGAACCTGCATAGTTTGATTTAATTGCTGTTTACTGTTCAGTACTACTACTAGTATTACACAGACGCTGGCACTGACAAGTGACTTGTTACTCAAACTGAGTTTATCAGTTACACTAACGATACAGTAAATTACTTTGCCACTAGTGCTAATGTAATGATACTGTTACTGAGTAAAGGCCAAGACACACTGCAGCGACAGCGACCGACCGTAACGACAAACGACAAAGTCGCGGCGACTGGCGCAGCCACACTGCAGCGACAGCGACCGACCGTAACGACAAACGACTTTTCAGAAAATTAGAAACTATTGTTTCCTATGAGCCATTGCACACACATAACGACCGGCGACAACCTCGACGACAAAAATATTTAGGAACGGTTCTATTCTCCAGCGACACTTTACAAATAGCCAATCGCAGTCGTTTCCATCGGCACGTGACATTACGATTCTGTCATAAATAACCCATAATGCTAGCCAAGACGTAGACTGGTCTCCGGCGCTAATCTCGCGACGCATGTCACAAACAATGGGGCCGCGAACCAGTCTAACCAAAGCGTGCAGCTGTGGCAAGCGATGGTCACTGTATGTGTGTCACTTTCTCCCGGGCGTAGAGGGAGGGTGCCGCTACGTGGCAGCACTAGTCACTTTCCCCGGGCGTAGAGGGAGGGTGCCGCTACGTGGCAGCACTAGTCACTTCGTAGATCTCCGAAATTCCACAGTCATACTTCCATGCTAGACATGGGCTTATTTTTCTAACCCTAACCATAACCCTTAGGCCTAACCCTAATCCTAACTCTAACCCTGACCCTAACCCTAATCCTAACACTAGTGCTGCCACGTAGCGGCACCCTCCCTCTACGCCCGGGGGAAAGTGACACCGTCACTGTATGACACAGTACGTACAGTAAATGTTAATTTGCTGTGTATATTTTACTTTAGGCCACAATTAAAAAAATTTTTGTTTGCCCTCACCCGACTCAGGCTGAAAAGTCTGGGTAGGTAATAGGCTTTTTTTTTAGGTGTTTTTTTTACACATTCAGCATGGTGTCTACATGCTCGGGTGTGCTTGTGTGGAGATACCTTTTATGTTGAATGTTTCTTTTGCTTGGTACATATAATGTATTTCCTACAGTTTTATATCATGTACACTGATACAATTTGTAAAAAAAAAAAATGGAAAAAATCAATACATTTTTTTGAGTCGGCCCCTTTTTGGTGGGTCGGTCGGGTGAGGGCAAACAAACAATATTTTTATTATGGCCTTATTATATTATACCTAGAGAGTTTTTTACAGCCTGTTATTTAAAAGCGGCAGCAGGAGTTTTTGCCGTTTGTTCATGTGATGATGTGTACGACTGTGGCGAGTGCGGGGTGAACTTTGACCTAACGTCGGTCGCTGTCGCTGCAGTGTGTTTGCGCCAGTCGCCGCAACTTTTGTCGTTTGTCGTTTCGGTCGGTCGCTGTTGCTGCAGTGTGTCTTGGCCTTATCGTGAAGGCGGTGAGACGTAGATACAAATTACAATATTCAATAATGTAACCCAACAAGAGTAGGGTTACAACGTGAGCCTATTCTTTTCTTTGGAGGGGCCTGAGCCCCTGAGTGATTCACTCAGGGCGGGTTTATGGTGCGTTTTTCGAGACTACAACTTCCAAACTGGGTTTATTCTAAACAGGAACCTTTCTCCGCTATCCTGGGACTTACTATGTATCACAATACTCTGTATTAACCCTTTTAGAGGCAGGTTTTTACCCAAATACATAGTAATTTGGGCGAATTAATTCCCAAATTTTACCTAAAAACGGGTAACTTTGATTTAAACTTCTCTAGGGCATTATTTGAGGTTGAAATCATGGTAAAATCATTATGATTATACATGAATACACTGTAACTTGTAAGAGTCAATAAGAGTAGAAAAAGTGCATTTTCCTACCTTACTTATGATATTGTGGGAAGCATGTCTTGCATAGTCCAACAGCAACACTATAGTCAAGCATGCACATCATCATTTTCACTTTCATTATTCGATTCTGAGTCGGAACCAGGGAAATCATTGGGATCTAGGTCACTACCACTATCTACAACCTCCTCTTCATCATCAGAATCAGATAGAAGTCCCACAACTTGCTGTATATTGAACGAACTATTTCGCACAGAACGACGTGGTGATTTACTGGAGGTCGCCATCTTGAAACAACATTTTTATTTCCGGGTCTATAACCGGTGATTCAATGAACATTTACCATAATTTCAGCCTAAAGTGTGCCGTTTCGTGAACATCAGAGCCCTCTCGTGATAACCAGACCAACTAAACATTGAAATCTAGGCTTTAGCCAATCAGAGAGGCTGTTAGAAATGCATTTGGTAAAAACGACGTTTATGTCGTTCTGCCCATTCTACGGGAGGCAACATTAATGTCGCTCTGCCTCTAGAAGGGTTAAACTATTATAACCTGTTACAAAATTTCGAAGTGACGAGCGGCGATATTTCGAGCGCCATTTCTGTTGACCTGTGACGTACAGATTCCCAATGCACATACTGACATAGCGTTCGTCTAACTTCGTCATGACGTCATGGCTGACAGCAGGCATCCCATGATACATTCGATCTTGGAGCCGAAATTTGCAAATTGGGAATCTGTACGACTAATTAAGCCTGTTAGGATTAGGTTAGGGATAGGCATATCACTTGAAAGGTGTTTTTAATTTCAAGTCATTAACAAGCCATTCTTCTATGTAACAGTATGTTGAAAGTTGTATGGTACCCTTAGGCCTATCAAATGCAATTTAGGTCTAATTGCATAGAAAAGAGTTGGCCTGCACCTAGTTAAATGGGCCCAGACTAATTTTATAACCCCAGGTTTGAATGATGGGCACAGTATTAAAGCCGCACTATGCACATCCAAATGCTAATTTCTCCAGTACTAGACTAGCAAATACTTTGTGTCATGCATAATCACACTACCTTATGACAAAATAAACTCTAGTTCCTCCCATTTCACTGCGCGTTTGCTTAAAACCCACAAGGAAGAGGTGAGAAAACTGGCATTCTGGCGCTAACGCCGACTTGTTTGCCAAACAATTTAGCCTCGAAGCGGTTCGGTGACGTCACATGTTTTTATTTTTGCTACACTCGTACCGCTGTACCACAGCACCGCTGTGCGGTTGCTTGGCAGGGCAACGCGAAAATGTCAACAACATCGGAGCATTTGAACAACATTGGAAGTATTTTCAAATGCGTTTTATAAGACAACGCGCAGTGAAATGGAAGGAACTTTATATTGTTTGAGTTTATTTTGTCATAAGGTAGTGTGATTATGCATGAAACGAAGTATTTGCTAGTCTAGTACTGGAGAAATTAGCGTTTGGATGCGCATAGTGCGGCTTTAAGGGTTAGACTGATGGTCAGGATGCTTTATTCACTGGGTAATAATAGTAGTATGATGATGTCACCAGTGCAAGGTTGAACAAAACAGCATCAGTAGAAATTTTCAGCAATGTAATGTTATCAAAACTCAATAATTTCTATAAGTAATCATTTTCAATGTAATCACAAGTTTATTGCTAAATAATATTGTTACAGTCGAATTTTACTTTTTAAAGTTGATTATGAAGGTTAGACTCTGTGTATTGACATAACTCTAACTACAGCAATAGTGCTCAAATATGCATTTCTGTGGGTTACTGATTAGCTCGTCCCATCCTCACGGAACACATAGGAGAATGATCTTGGTTCTAAATTTATCATAAGGGCAAGCATCCATGTTTATCGATGAAAAAAACTTGTGGCTTTAAGTGGCTTTGAGTGTTAGGCTGTTTTCATCATAGAATTGTATATTTCATTATATTAATGAACAAATGCAAAGATTTTCACTTGATTCAGAAAATATAGGGTATTCGCAAACCTTCAAGAAAGATATTATACATATAATATATATTATGCGTGAGTATTGAACGGTGCAATATTCCATTGCTACCAACGCTAGTCAGACATTTGGCCGGCTGCCAATATAATAACGGTATACTGGAGGTACAACGTACTGTACGTGCGCTGTGGGTGATATAATAGAGTATAGTCAATTATAGACTTCACTTTGTCTGCAGGAATTGCTTCTGAAGTAGAATTGAAGTAAGGTTAAAGTTTTGCAACTCCTAATACAGCAAAGTTAGAACTTTATATATACTACTTATATGGTGTTTTGTTTATGTTGTAGGTGGCAGATGATGCAAACGCATAGTTGAGTAGATTGTTGGATGGGGTACGCGCACCCTCTAAATGCATGTATCGTAGATGCACACTCAATGTGCATGTCCATCTGATGACAGTGGTGCCAAATATGTAAGTATATTTGCATGAATCATGTTATCATATGAATGATATGATATCAATAATGTACCATCTTAGTTATATATTTGCTATAGATGTGCAGTCGTCAGATTTGTGCAATCTTAACGTCTGTGCACTCTTAAGGTTACCAATATCTTTGTACATCGTACAATCTTAAGATTTGCATATTTTTGACAATCTTAAAATTTCCACTTTCTGGGCATTGTGTTTTGTAGAAAAGCACAACGTCTTTAATTAAATATAGCACTTTATAGTTTAATATAACTCATAACATCACTGTTATGCACCGAGTGCCTCCTTATATGACAATCAGCTGTTAGAAAAAAGAGCAGCAACAGAGTAGGTTTACATTGTTGCGTGATATGTATATAACCAAAACCTATTCTGGAAGGATAATGAACTCTGGCTATTTAAACTAGTAATTAAACTTGAAAGTGACTACATTAATGATTTAACCATAAAACAGTTGTACAGTCTTAAGATTGGTGCAGTGACTGCAGTCTTAACATTTGTGCAATCCTAATGTGATACTATGCAATTGTAAGATAGTGCTGCACAGATTTAACATTGGTCTTAAAATTGTGTGGGACATATCCATGGTATAAATTTTTAATAAGGTTTTCTGTAAACCGGTTTTTTAATGCATATATTTTAAATGCCGTGCAGTGGTATGTTCACAGGTACACCACAGCAATGTAATAAAAGTTAGATATTCCCAACATGCAAATTAAGTTCCATTAGTCTAGCTTGATATGGAACATTGTTTTATGAACATAACTCATCAATTGACAATTCTTAAGATGCCGTTCTTGATTACTATAACTGATCTCCCTTGGATTGAAAAATATCTGTTAATTTAATTTTTTTAATAAATTTTGTATAAAAAACACTTCACTTTGCTATATGAGTAGGTTAATCGCTATGAATCCAGGCTTAAAGCAGAACATAGCACCATTTGCATAAAATTTAAAGATAATTAGATTCAAGTGGTATTTTTATGCAGTATTACCCAAAAATGCTTTCTTAGGGAGTTTATAGAATGAATTCTATCACATGCCTTATCGTCATATATTCAAATTACCATGTGTATCAGGAGTAGAAATTAGTTAGAAAATTAGTAGGGATGACGTAGTAGAAATGTAGGTAAGGGATTTTACAGGCCCGCCAGGCAAATTACAGGCCTGCATCATTCCCCAGATACCGCAGCATTTAAAAAAAAATAAAAGACTGAAACTTGAAATTTTTACAATGGTTTATTCACAGTAATATTCAGTGACTACTAATGAGCTGTCAGAATTCTCACTGTCCTTGCTGGTGTCCTCACTCTCTGGACTTTTTAGCTCGCCTTGACATTGTCAAGATGAGCTATTGCCATGGGGTGTCGTACGTCCGTCAGTCCGGCCGTCAACATTTGGCTACGGTCAACGATAATTCAAGGACTGTTTGACCCACATGTTTCAAATTGCATATATAGTTGTTACTCCTATGGGAGAGGTTTCAACGTCCTATTTTGGAGCACGCCAGTCGACCTACATTCGAGCCACGTCCACTTTTTGGCAAAAATGGAAATGGCCATAAATCAGTTCAGGTTCAATGGATTTTGCTCATTTCTGGTATGTGAATGAATGAGGACTGGCCCCAAAACAGTTGTTACTCCTATGGGAGCGATGACAACGTCCTATTACGTTTATTTCGTCTAACTAGTCAACAACTCTACAATCATACCTATATACGTGTAATATTGTGTTTTAGATTCTTCGCTACAGTAATTTGACTGGAATATTTTATTGTTTTCATTTGCGTGATATTCGAAAATCAAAATGGCGATCATTTAGGCATATCACCATCTCTCGTCAAGATTTCTGACTTTCAGATCTGAAACATTTATTTTCGCATCAAAACTTATGCATATATCACTATCATTATCAAGAGTATATAATGGGAGATATGCTATATAATGGGAGTTCTCCCATATATACTCTTGCTTTATATATCCCCCTCCCTCTTAGCACACCCAAGGTGAGCTACACTGTCATTGACACTTTCATTTTAACTGTTGGCTGGCCGGCACTACAGCAATAGAATGTACACAAACTCTGCATGTTTACTCCATGTCTAAGTCATCTAAGGAAATGTCCACTGGGGCCGGATTCAAGAACAGTTCGTACGCACAATATCGTGCGTACCTACGTTCGTACGCACAAACAAGCATTTAGGTCTCCATCATCATCATACACGCGCACGCATTCACACACACTCACACTGGTCATTTACTGTGTGGATCATACGTTTTGAATGATAAAGCTAATGTTTGGGACATATAGGGCAGAGAAAAACAACGCTCCGTATGGCCGGTTAGTTGATTTCATGCAAGAGCAAATAAAAAGGTTGAGTAATGTAAACATCTAAGGAACCAGCCAAATCAGGCATATATAGTGTTGCTTCCCTGGCAGACATGAAAGTTGAACACACACACCCACCTCACCTCACCTCACCTACACTCACAACACGTCACACGCACACAGACCCTTGACCACCTACACTCACCTCATCTTGAGTTTGTGGCTTGGTGGATATGGCATTGACTGCCATTGGCATTGCACTGATGACATTGCATTTGACTGATGGCATTGCATTGATGGACTGGCATTGGCTGCTTAGTCACAGCTTGCCATGTCTTTTTATTAACTACAGCTGCCAGTTGCTAGCAAAACTTCCAAACAGTCCTCTTTCCCACTTCATAAATTATTAAGTCAATTTCCTCTGCGGGAATATTCTTATTCTTCCGCCTCTTTTACAGTTGCCGTGTATAGTTTTAAAAATAACTTTGCTCTCACCACAATCTTTGAGAATGCTGCTATAGGAGATGGGTGGCTATTAGGAGACGGTGGCTAGTTCATAAATGCTTGCTTTACGATACCTTACGCGAACCCACAAACAGCAGCAGAGCAACGATATAATAAAGTTCATACTTGGACTAAGTGTGTTTTTGTACGTGCTGCTTTGGGATTTTGAAAAGCCAACATTGATTACCAATCCGATATTTAGATGACATTCTTCTTATACCAATATTCTGCCTGATGTGCTAAATGGTGTACAGAATATTGGGAGACAGGAAGCTATGCAAATGATAAAGCACATCACAGGGAGGTGTTTTACGTAAACCACATTTGGTCATAACGTAGGGAAGCTTTTATTTAGCTCCTCCCTGTATAAAATGTATATATATATAGTTTTTCCAAACGTTAAAAACAATATGACACGGTTAAACCCGAGTGGTGCGACGAGGCTGTACTGCTGTTTGCATGACTAGTACTACGACATGCTTTGCAGCTACAGTGACGTATACATGTGTCAACTTGACACATCTATTATTATTTACTGTATAATTCAACATGCTATATTACCTAAATCTATTTAATATTCTTTACTCTAGGTTCTAGGGCTATTATCAGTTAATTTAGGTTAAAATTACGCTACATAAAAAATTTCATGGTTCAATCACCATTCGAATTTTTTTTTTTTATGTTTTAAAACTAACGACGACAGTTTGATTACAACGACGGTGGCGCCACTCAAAGTCAAAGCGCACGATCTGAAAAGTTTGCTCAAAACGACTTTTCAGCCAAGGGCTACAGACTGAGGGTGTTTCTAATTTAATAATTTAAAAGCAAAAGGATTGTAATATCTTATAAATGACATATATATATAGTTTCAGTTATATTATGGATAAATTTGTCCTAAAATGAACATCGTTCGGTTAAATAGCATTTAGGTATAAATACAATTGCACCTTTGTGATTAGCCCTCGGTCTGTAACGTGCAAAATATATTGGGAAATGCGCAACTTTTTCAGGGTGGCAGCACGGTCGCGGGTGTCAATGGCGCTGTTCAAATTTCGTAGCGTTGATGTATAATTTTAAATTATAACAATTAAATTAGGTATCTAGTAACAAGTACGTGTGGGTATAGACGATTTGTTATACAGTAAGTACAGTTGTATGCAGTAAAATCCTAGTGTCTGGTATCCCTTTAAAACAGTATACTGAATCACTGATCATTTGTTAACTACCAGTGATACTTTATTGTTTACATCCAATCGTGAAATGCACGGGGTTTGTGATAGATTCTCATCCAATCAGCAGCCTTGTGACATCAAATTATGAAGTTCCTGTTATTGTAAGTTTTCTCATAGCTGTGATACGTTTCTGTCAACGTTATTCTCGTAACATTTAAAACATCAATCGTAAGTGCTATCTTAGCATTTTAACATTTATAGCATTAACTTTACGATGTTTCTGACGACGGCCTCCTGATGTTTAGTATTGCTATCTTGTGGCAGTACCTTCTTATTGCCCTTAGATGCTGTCAAGCACTAACTGCTGTAATCACATCACCTGTACCTTTCCTCTTACCAGCAGAATTGCACAAAAAATGGTTTCGACTATCATTTTAAGCTTTTATGTGTTTTTTATTAGCAAATGAAAACTCAGTTTTTTCCAGTGTTTATTGGCTGATAGCCTGATAATGTATACTAAATGCATTAGTTAATGTTCAAAGTTCTTTATGAATATGGATTGTACACTATGACTTCAGAGCCAAATTTTTTACTACCACTAAAAGTATTATTTATATTACATACTATTGTGAAAAAGGCTAATGTTGCTGATCTTCCAAAAGATTGTCTTTTTTGTATCAGCAAGTATAAGAAAACACATAAACCAGAATTTAAGGTCTTAAAAATGTATGGAATATTGTTGAATGAACACTGTTTTAATACAGATCTGCTTACTAACGTTATTAAAACAGGACAAAAAGTTTGTTTCAAATTGAATTGAATTGCTCAATTATAGACTTGATAGACATGATATCAATTTGATGTACAAGGTAGCATACAGTACTACTTAATGTGTTTTTATGGTATTTGTTCCATAACCCTTACATTGATCCCTTAAAACGACATGTTCTCGCAGCAAGATGCATCTATAGATATATATATCTACTGTGAGGTTCGTCCATGTTGTAAAAATTCATAATTTAAGTATATAACTTATTTGTATTGCTACTTTCACAATATTTCTTCATAAAATCTAAACGAAAGTACTTATTTTACGAAAGTAGCTCCACAGGATGTTTACACAGTGTTTACACATCCGGTACACTGCCGAGCGAACGTTGTGCTGCATTAACACTAACAGTTCTTTTCTGTGATAACACATGTTATACTTTATTGTTCGATGTTTACTCAGTACGAAATTGTGAAATTTGTTTAAATCATATGTTACTACATTACTTAAAAATGCAATCAGGCAAATATATATAGTTTTCGTTCCAGGAACTATTTGCGCTAGCGTAGTAGGCCTACTGTTGGCTCTTCGCTCTATTAACTATATAAATCTCTAAACAACTATTATAAATGTGTATCTATACGGCGAAACCGCGTCAAACAAAGTTTTCAAAATGCTCTAGTTCGGAGCACATTTCTGGCTCAATAAGAACATTTCGTGATGTTTGCATACTGCAAGTATGCTCACAGTAGGTGTATGTAGGCTTTTTCTTGCGAGGTTTATCCACTTTAAATGAGCGAGGCGTGCAGTACAACAAAATATGTTGATTTTCGATCCGTTGACAGAAGTCAGTGTTGATAGGACCTTGCATAAATACTTATGCAAGGCAATAGTCCATGAGCCAGTAGGGTTGGTCGGTACCATCTGGGGGGAATAATTCTCATTGTGATTTTTGGCAAGGTATACAACCCTAGAGTATATATGTGATAGCATGCCATTGCATCGGTGGTAGGTTTTTGTGTGTTATCACCCTGTTTATATATGCCAGGGATACTGTCAGGGTTACGGACAATTCTCAAACGGTACCTCTGTAATTTGTAAAGGGCTTTGCAACATAACTGCTCACCAAATTCAATCGAATACATATATCTATTTAAACAAAGAGATGTCTCTCTACGCTCACAACAAAAATAATCATAAAAAAACTTGTCGCTAATTACGTGACGGCAAAATTTGTTAATTTATACCAAAAAATGTTTTTTTTCTTATTTCTCAAAAACAGCAGAGTTGGGACCTAAACTTTTAACCATAAGTTGTTCATAGTACATAAAAAACGGTTCCAGGAATTTTTATTAAATGTTTTATTTTAGGAAATGAGTTGAAAAGATGCACGAAAATCTCTAACAAGGCCATTACCTAGGTCCAATGTATTGTTTTAACAACCAAAGACGGATCCTTTATATAGTTTCTAAGACATTTCTGATCACATACACTGATTGTAACTTGTAAGTGATATAAAATGTTCAAGCTAAACTTAAAAATCATAATCATTATCCAGTTCTTCAACATCTTAATCTGCACCTTCTCCATCATCTAACTCAAAGATGGATGCCTGGTTTTCACAGTCTGGTAGTCTGCACATATCAGTGTATTTCAGTCCGTTTGACAAACACACATTTTGGTAGTGAACACTTCTTTGTACAATTGCAGGCCAATAGATCAAGGACCGCCTCTGATGCTGGCTGACCATCCATCCAGTGCACCACCAACTGTTCAACTTCTTCTTCCTTCTCAATCTTCCATCTTTGAGGTACTTTCAGGTCCTGTTCAAGACATCGTCTCCATATTGCAGCTTGGTAGTTACCTCCGCCCAACAGAGTTGGAGGAGGTTATGTTTTTGCTCTCGTGTGTTCGTGTGTTAGTGTGTTTGTGTGTTCGTGCGATCGATGTTAGCGCGTCGAGGCATATGGCGTATGTCGTTGGCGGTCGATCGATATCACCCAGCGAGCCAGCGAGTCAGCAAGCCAGCGAGCCCAGCGAGCCAGCTTGTAACACATACATGTTACATGGGAGCGTGTACATGTCAGTACGCTGGCGTATATTGTGGGTTATTCGTGTGTTCGTGAGTCGTATGGCGTATGGCGTATGGCGTATGTCGTTGGCGGAGGTATGCACTCCGTGAGTGCACTCTGTCTAGTTGGCGCTTTGTGCGTGTTTCACTATTCAGACCCTGCATGGTAGGAGCTGGTAGCTCTCTATCTCACCTTTCTTAGCACAGAATAGGTCGTAACTGAGATTATTGATCTTAATGGATGATGCCTTTGGTGCATAGAGGAGGCAGGTAAATGCCTCTAGTTTGTCCATCAATTCTCGGGAGAGGTCCCATATATGACCCAACTCTAGGAATATGTCCTGGGCTTCCCTGTTGCTGGTCAACAGTTTCAAGGCACTTGCCTTCCCTTTGCCTGCAAACGCACTGACAGTGTCACATCCAGTATACACATGCATTCCAATGAGAGCCCTACAGACATCTATGCCAACAGTGGCAGCAACCTTCATGATGTCAACGAGCTTCGTCGTGGTTCTAGTTCCACATTTCTGGAACAGTGGGTCTCCAATCTTGTCATGAAATGCCAAGGACATCATGAAGATGTCTGTGTCCTCTGAGCAGATCACTACAGCCTGATAGCCCTCTCTTGCTGCATGGGCAGCATGGAGAAGTAGGCGCCCATCTGCTTGTTCATGTTGGCACTGAAGAGCCGTGAAGAACTGTCCTGAGATGATTCTGTAACATGTCATTCACATTTTCTCTCCAAATTCATGTATTTAAACACGGTATCCATTAATTAGGGTATGCGGCGACCATGCGCAAAAGAAACTTCCGTAGGGCCTACCACCTTTTATGAAAACAATTAAACTCATATGTTCTGCTATGTATCAGCACTGGACTATCTGCGCCTGTATGAATTGCAAACACTATGATGAGATCAGGCCCCAGGGGATGAGATGATAGTTTTCAGTGATACGGGTGACGTGCTAAGCCATGGCACCGTTAGTGGTAGCAGCCAGTTTATTTTGGGCTGGGGTTACTAAACAGCTAATAGCACACAAAAGGCTACCATCACTGCAATGTAAGTGTGGAACACCACATTTGTTTTTCTATTCTGTAATTTTAAGTTCTACAACAAGATTGTGTTTCATTTTCACCTTTGACTCATTCATCATATATTAACTATCTTACTACTGTCTCATTGCAAAAATTGTGAATTTATACAAAAAAATGTTTTTTTCTCATTTCTCAAAAACAGCAAAGAGTTGGGACCTAAACCTGTAGCCATAAGTTGTTCATAGTATGAACTAAAAAATGGTCTCTGTAATTTTTGTTAATTCTTTTATTTTGGAAGTTATGGCTCTTGATTTACGATACTGTTGTACGATCTTACAAAAATAACACAGATTTCCATGAATTTTTTCAACTTATTTCCTAAAATAAAACATTAAAAAAAAAATCTGGAACCGTTTTTTAGTTAATACTATGAACATGGTTAAAAGTTTAGGCCCCAACTCTGCTGTTTTTGAGAAATAAGAAAAGAAGCATTTTTTGGTATAAATTAACCATTTTTGCCATCATGTAATTAGCGATGAGTTTTTTTTACGATTATTTTTTAGTGAACGTAGAGAGACATTTCTTTTATTAAATAGATATGTGTTTGATTGAATTTGGTGAGCAGTTAACTGTTATGTTGCAATGCCCTTTACAGAGGTACCGTTTGAGAATTGTCCGTAACCCTGACAGTATCCCTGGCATACATAAACAAGGTGATAACACACAAAAAGCTACCACCGATGCAATGCTATCAGTATCACATATTTTCTAACTCTAGGGTTGTATACCTTGCCAAAAATCACAATGATAATTATTCCCCTCAGATGGTACCGATGGCCCAAATTATCGGGTCTGGCTCATGGCCTACAAGTGCATTCATGAACTTGCCTGTGAGCATGATCGTGATATATACAAATTGTAAATGTGTAATTGGAGCGTTCCTAAGGATAATCTTTCAGATAAAAATGTACTAGAAGGGCAATTGTGAATGCAAGTAAACATTGCTAAACGTATATGATGGTTAACACAGTATTATAATAATACTGTAAAGAAAATGTAGTTTAGAATTTAAATTACTGGAAGGGAAAGGGAGGGACATTACTTACCAAAGGCCCACTTTGGTTAGCGTTATCATTGTCGGTTTTAGGTGTGTCATGCTCTTATCTGGAAGCCAAAACTCATCTAAAGTTGGCCAAACCACTCATTCTTTCTTAAAAAGACGTAATAGCGAATTTTCGTTTCATATCGTGAAAAGAACCTTGTAAATTGGTCATAACTTAGGTTATGTATGCACGAATTTGCATAACCCTGTTTGTTATAATGCAGGGAGGGTGTATAACTGTATGTAGTTTGAGACACCTGCACATATGTAATGGTTTGGTTTACATCTCAAGAGGTAGAAGAGAGCTTCCTTACACCTGCTAGTAGAGAGCTCTGTGGTCTAGTGGTAGTTGTGTGTTCACCATGTAATTCGATGACTGTGAGTTCAAATCCCACCGAGAGCAGTGATTTTTCTCAAGGTGTAAATCCGTGAATCCTTCTACTAGCTCTAGGCTCGGAAGATTGCGTGATATGGTAGACCCGTCTTCAGTAATTGGTCCGTTAAAGAACCAATGATGACGTAAAACAATCTAGCAGTGACCACCTTCAATGTCCGTAAAAAGGTCGGCCTGGTGTAGTGCTGTGGGTGAATTAGTGAATGAAACTCAACTTAATATGCATCTATGGAGATAGTGGGCTTCATGCAAATGCTCTACCTAGTGACTGTATAATATTCCGTGTATCATGTATGAGATATTGGCACGCATGTGAACAGTGGAATTTCTGAGCTAATCAGCTGGAAATGGGCTACCTGTTGGGAATTCCTGCTCAGAAAAAAATACGCTTTTTAATCTAATTACAATGCAGATTGGTCAGATACTGTAGATACTGCAGATACTGTAGCAGATAATGATAATTTTCCCATCCCGACTACACAACTGCGTGCTTCTACATTTCATAAGTCAGGTGATTTAAAGCACCATAATTAGTACCTGTAAATAGTGCAACTATCACCTCACCATCTGTTTAAAGCCGCACAATGCGCATCCAATCGCTAATTTTTCCAGTACTAGACTAGCAAACACTTCGTGGCATGCATAATCACACTACCTTATGACAAAATAAACTCTAGTTGCTCCCATTTCACTTCGCGTTTGCTTAAAACCCACAAGAAAGAGGTGATAAAACTGGCATTCTGGCGCTAACGCCGGCTTATTTGCCAAACAATTTAGCCTCGAAGTGTTAGGTGACGTCACATGTTTCTAATCTTTGCATACACCCGGTACCGCTGTTACCGCAGCCACCGCTGCCGCGTGCAACGGTTGCTTGGGGAAGAATGTCAACACAACATCGGGAATTTTGAATCAACATTGAGGTATTTATCAATACCTTCTTATAACGACAACGCGCAGTTTGTAAATGGGAGGACTAGCAGTTTACTTTGTCATAGTAGGTTTGGATTCATGCATGACACGAAGTATTTTGCCTAGTCTAGTACTGTGATCAAATTAGCGTGTTGAGCCGCTAATTGTTGGCTGATATATATATATACTATATATATTATATAATATATATATATAATACAGTGTTTCCCTTGGTCAGAAAGGTCTGTGAGGCGGTAAATGTTTGTGTGGTGTGTTTGCGTGTTTCGAGGTCCTAGCAATGCGTGTTTCGAAGTGCTAGTGCATGTGCTTGTGCTCGTGCAAGTGCATGTGCTTGGCCAGCTAATTGTCCAAGGGATTGTTTCCCCGGAATTTTTCTTGAAAAAATGGTGCAATTTGGTGCATTCTAAGCTATTCTGAACACATTGTATGAGTCTCTTGAATCTCTATTTCAAGTTGCCAAAAGATTCGTCAGCGAGGCGGTGTTTTGGACAAATTTCTGTATGGCAGCTGAGAAATTGAGTGAGGCGGTCAATGCAGGATGCTATATATATATATAATATCAGGGGTTAATAAATACATTTGTCATAAAGACGTTTGTCATTATTAACCCCTGGTAATATGTATGGCTGTGATTGTACGTGCGCGTGTGTGTGTGTTAAACATGCTGTATGCATGGTGTGCTCTTGGCTTCTGCATTTATATCTAGAAATGCGTGCATTACGTTTCAAAATGCCTACTGCATGGCATAAAATCCATAGTTTCCATGACAACAAAGTGAAGGTGTGTGGATGTATAGACAGTGTGTAGACCAACGTAAATGATAAGCAGCTGTGAAAGCCATGCATTAGATGTATGTATGCCTTGCATTCTGTTAACAGCTTCTACGTAGTGGAGTGTCAGGCAGGGGTAGTGTCAGCTTTGCGAACAAAAATTTAGTTTTTAAATGTAATAAATAGCAAGTAGAATTACCACTAAGCTTATGGTGTTTTATCTAGAAACAGAAATGTGAAATACAGTATAATGCGTATTTGAAATATCGTACATGAAATGATATATTGCATCAATTGGTGTAATACGGTATATAAGCTTTCTATTTGTGTGCAGGTTTGAGCAGTAATTCATGCGTAGATGCAGCATTGTGACTATTTTTAAGTATGAAAAAGTTGATTAGCTTAGCGTACTCATTTCTATTATAATTATATAATTTTAGCTTTCAAAACAGTTTTTACTTTTTCGTACATAAACTCTACAATATAACGCGTGGCGCACGCTTCGCTGCATGACACAAGTTCCCATTGCTCCGAGTCCTACGTATAGTACGCACGCCGCACGGACGCACACTCGCACGAGCAAGCGTCTTGAAATAAGATGGCTAAACATTATGATCTGTGTATGAAGTGATGTGATGATAATGAACGAATACGTTTTATTTAATTTAGTATATTACCAAGGTGTCAAGATAAAAAGTAGTAGATACTACTAAAGACGAAACAAGATATAATTGCCGTGATGGTTTATCTATGTTTATCGTTTATTTTGCGTGACCAGTGTTTGAGTCGGTAGTAATAGTGTAGTAATGGATTAATTCTGTATTTATATATATGCTATTGACTATATATGCAACGGAATTTTTTTAAATAAATGCTGAGTTCATATTGGGCCCGGTATAAGGTCGGATTGTATTGTAACCTACGGCCTACTACGACTGACATCTCTTAGTCACTCTTAGCATATATCAGATCGAAATGGCATACTCTCGTGGTTAATACTTTCCTATGTGTGTCAGTGTACCCATCTTTTTCTCTTCCTGCTTGCCTCTGCGCCTACACGCTCGTATGTATATTCATCTATATACCCTATGTTGTCTATAACCTATAAGTATAAGTATAATCAAGAGTAGATAATAACACAATGTTTTATTATCTACTCTTGGTATAATATAGCCTATGTTGTTCTACATTTACATATTAGCAGCAACGCACAACCCTGATTGGCTCTGGGTTTGCACGACTAGTATGAGCTATTTTCGTATGTTGTATGTTTTTTCGCATGCGCACCAACCTGCCACCCCCACCCCGCTGCGCAAATACAGTTGGCTGTATTGACTACAGCCATTCGAGCCTGCCCTGCCTGTTTGGTTATTGGGAAGGAAAATGGCCGGCAAGCGAGATGCGTAGTAGCGCTATTGCGCAGGGCTGGTTTATGGACTTCTATTTTCGACGTGACCTCATTCTGTATTTCTGCTTGTCTGTGCGCCCGGGCATTGCTGCAAAGTTGTGTGCTCGATCTGATTTTGCCTATGGAAATCATGATTTCACCTGATTTCAAGTCACAATGGTAAGTAGACGGCAGAGTGGATTTATGGGTGTGTTTTCCGCAAGTTATATGGCATTAGAAAGACGGCTTGCTGCTGTAGAAGCAGCAGGCGCAAGATGTACGCGAGGATTGCACTAGGTTAGGTTGCAGTAATGGCGGACCGGCTGACTTCGTACGCCCATTTCTGGTTTACTTCGTCGGCGCTGTGGTTGCGTGAGATGCAGTGTGATATGGTTGTGAGATGCAATACTGCGTCAGCGTAGTCCTCGGGTTTTATCCCCCATCTACGTTACGCGGCGAAACACGATCGGCGAGTGCTATCAATCGGCTGTCGTTGACACCATCCGAAATTGTCCGGACATGTGGTAGGTAGTGCCACTAGTGGTACTGGTACTGGTAGCAATTCTGTAATATGTGTGTCAAGGTGAAATTGCGGCTGGACTGCCCAAACCACAGGAATCGCACTCCCCTGACTGGATCTGCTTGACTGTTATTTGACCACAATGCCATATGCGTGTTCTTTCTGCCATTTTCCCCTGTCAAGTGTAGAGTGTATTGTATGAAAATATCGACGAAGGAAAATTAGTCAATGATCACTTCTCGGTGCAGCAACTAAATGTCCATGTGATGTGATATATTGACTAGTGAGAGGTAGTGAACTAGTCGAAATAAGAGCGTCTACATATTTTAAAATTGAATCTAATTGTTGTACTAAATAGTAAATACTAACATTGTGTATGTGTGCCACATACTGTAGAGAGTATTAACGACCAATTTTTATTAATGACGAACGCATTGAACCATCTTAAAATTATGGAAGACTAATAGTGTTTGATGGTAACATTGTTAATCTTAAGTTGCGTTTTGCTTAAAATTTTTGTATATCTTTAACATAGATATATATATATATATATGGTTTAGAATTATTTACAGTTTTGTTATGTGTAAGCTGTGCTACGTATAGCTATAGAACTATAGCCCTCTGCTCCTGCGGCGGGGCGGAGGGCTATAGTTCTAGAGCTATGCTACGTACAAAATGTTTAGTTCAATATAAACTTGAAATAGTGTTAAAAATGTTTTAGGATTTTTTTATTTACAGGATTGGTAGAACTACTAATTCAGTAATTGTGTGACCTCTTAGGAGGTCATGTGCTGGTGATGCGATAAATAAGAGTTCAGTGAGCATTGGTCATTTGGGTACCTTATACCCTACAACACCCATGGTTGTTACTACATGTACAAACACTACGCTACAAAAACAACGTGGCTGTTGTAAGGTATACTGTGCCTGCGCATTAGCTTCCTGGGTAAATTAATCGAGTTGAAAATAAATTTTGTGATCATGTTTTATTTACTTTTCATCTTGGCACAATGCTGCTTGGCATGGTAGCACCAAAAATGCAAGTCTTTTGAAAGACAGACAATTATAAAGGAATAGCACTTGATTGCATCAAGTGTGCTTTATGATTCATTTCCAATTGCTTGCTTAACAACCTGCTCATTAAATGTTAAGCAGCAGATGCTTGGCACTTTTTTCAAGGCACTAATTTATCATAGTAACTGATCGATTAGTCTATCTTTAGAACATTGAACCTAAGGGTGATTGTCAGCAAGGAATTTTCGACGAATTTATCGAATAATCCATCTCAGATATTGGTAACTGTACTGCTGATTAATGTGTGAAGTATATTGCTTGGGTTTAAAACTAATGAGGTACTAATGAGGAAATTTTAAATCATTTACAAGTCTTATCAAGACATTTTGCATTCATAATTATATTAGGTAGGTGATCATTACTATGGAAACGCATTTCCAATGCTTGCTGATGCCTGACGAGAATGTAATAACATGGGTCTTTCATTACAGGCCATTTGCTAAATGGCAGTTCATTCCTGACTGCTCAATCAGTCACGTGCCAGTGTTGATGAAGCGATGAACATTAGAAGCATATACTGTGCTACTCGGGTGCCATTGTGAGAAACATAAATATTGTGCAGAGTTCTCAAGAATTTCAGAAGCCACGTTGTGTACGAACATGGTTGTACTCACTCCCGGTGCATTGATTTTTTAAATATAATAACCTATATGTCTAATAACCTATTTTTGGGCACTTAATGTTGGCCTTGACCCGGAGCATCTTTTTTTTCTACAGAGTGTATGTAAGGTCTTGCAAAGTTCTCAAGTTAACATAAAATTTTTTCGGAGTTGTGATAGGGAGGCAATTTTTAAGCAGCGCCGGTGGAACTATCAAGCAGCACCAGGTAGTAACTATTGAAGCAGCCAGCTGCCGACACTGGGGGGGGGGGTCATCACTAATTGACGTGTTAGGTTCCGCATTAGACCGTTTACACGTGCACTGTTGTGAACTGTTCGTGTTCTTGCTATCAGTTCCCCTTGCATCCAGTGTTCAGGGTTTCTTCTACATAGGAGGCACTGCGGCGCACCGCCGTTGTCAAATTTAACAACGTCGTTGTGAAAATGTTCCTGTATTTACCCGCTGTTGTCAAAAAAGTTTAACTCCAAAAATAAATAGATCGACTAGGTGCTTCTGACTATATACATGGAAAATCGTAATGAAATTCACAGCAACGTTTCTTTTTGCATGCCGGCACACTCCTGTGTCATTCCCGATTGCAGCTTTTTCCTCGATTCCGGGAAAGTTTTGCTGTCGCTCCCTCATACCAGTGTGGTGCCCACCCCTACATATATACAGCAATAATCATACCCAAGCGACTGTAACAATCAGTGCATTCGCCCCCCTACTGCACGCCTTTGAATCCATCATGCACGTTTTTTCCCCCAAACTGGCCATTACCGTCGTTGTCAAATTTTCCCTCAGAAGAAACCCTGAGTGTTGTTTAATTATTTCATAACGATCTTATCTCCCACAGCTACAATAAGCTAAGATCCACCATGAATAGCAACCAACTAGATCAATTTTGGCACCTCAGATCACAGCCTGAAACATTAAAAACTTAAAGGGATAGTAGACTCTAGGATTTTACTGCATACAACTGTACTTACTGTATAACAAATCGTCTATAGTCTCTATACCCGCACGTATTTGTTACCAGATACCTAATTTAATTGTTATAATTAATTACACATCAACGCTACGAAATTTGAACGGCGCCATTGACACCCGCGACCGTGCTGCCACCCCGAAAAAGTTGCGTATTTGACAATTTATTTTGCACGTTACAGACCGAGGGCTAATCACAAAAGTGCAATTATATTGATACCTAAATGCTATTTAACCGAACGATATTCATTTTAGGGCAAATTTATCCATATTATAACTGAAACTATATGTCGTTTATAAGATATTACAATCCTTTTGCTTTTAAAACACCCTCAGTCTGTAGCCCTTGGCTGAAAAGTGGTTTTGCGCAACTCATCAGATCGTGCGCTTTGAGTGGCGCCACCGTCGTTGTAATCAAACTGTAGTCGTTAGTTTTAAAACATTTTTGAATAATATTTCTAATGGTGATTGAACCATGAAACTTTTTATGTAGCGTAATTATAACCTAAATTAACTGAAAATAACGCTAGAACCTAGAGTAAACTCTCTCTTTAAACAGGGACAGTGGTAACAAAAACATGCCAGCTTCCCTCTCTCTCTCTTCTAGTGATTCTTATTCTTAATTATATGTCCCTCCCAGTATTACCATAATTAGGAGTCTAGCAATGCTTTGAACTATTGATTACTTGCAGTTGTGTTTGGCTCTATGGCAATGCATCAATGGCATAGTAAAACATAATCACTGATATAGTTCACTGAACAATCAATGGTTTTCGGTAATTGCAAAATATAAACCTTATGTTAATAAAGGTAATGATCTCCAATTATGTAATGGAAATCAGTATGACAAAGTGATTTGCCTTTTGGAATTTTACGTTATAAGTGTTTTCAATGCATTTCTTTTGTAACTCACGCTATATGACTGTAGTGTACGACTAATGTTATGAGATGAGAAGAGCATTGATAGAAATACAAGGTTGCTGGAAGCTCATTTACGAAAAATGAGCCTGGTAATTTTCTGTTATAAAACCACTGATTGGTTGAGAATTGATCACACAACTCAAATTCCAATATAAGTATTGTACATAGCTATTAGACATGCACATTATCATAGTTAAACCACATACCAATAATAACCGATGAAAGATGACCAGTATGATGGGTCATGTGTATATTTTTCACTGCAACTGCAAGACATGGTACTGTAATTTGTAAAACACAATCATCAGGACTCTTATCTTTTAGAACAATAACCACTTTTGGGAATAGGGAAATAATAAGATTGCTAGGTAAGTATTTCCAAAGTGGGTATCATGAAAAGTATGAAAAGAGTTTTCTAGGAAATATTAAGTATAGTGTTCATATGATTGCAATTTTGTTCTTTTAATTGTTTTTTTTAGTTATGAACGGCCACTTGAGGGCATTGGGCTTATTCTTGTAACTTTTCGATGTTTCTGACAATGGTGTATGAGAAACACTTACAAATGTGACTAATGTTCTGACTAAAATCTTTCTGATAGTGCTGAATTCGGCTGAAATACCGTGCTAACACAAACAGTAGCGTTCAGACGAGAATCAAGGCTTAACTGGCTAGGTATAATGGTAAATAATTTCTCGGTTAGAGGGAAGTGTTTTTGATGATGGCGGCGCCATGAAAGTCAGTTGTTTGTGGCAGTTTTTCAGTAAAATTACATAAAATGATGATCCAGATGAACATTACGAATGCTTTGGGGATGAAGACGATTATCAAAAGGAAATTCGGAGAAATATTTTCAATGGCATGAGCCTTAAGTAAAAAACGACACTGCGCCGCCTAGTATCAATGTAGCGCACTACAGTTTCACGGCTTACGAGGCCTCGAATTGCGTTCACACGACAGACAATACGCGGCCAGCGTGGTGCCGTTGTTTCAGCGCGGAATCACTTTCCGCGCCGAATAAGCCTCGTATTTCAGTACGGTACTTGGGAGGCCGCGTATAAGTCTTGAATATTTTTACCGTGTGAACACTCAGTACGGTACTGAAATCCTCGTGTGAACGCAGCTACTCTATACCATGACAACTGTTTATAGTTATATGCTGTTTCAATGCAGATTTTACCTGTGATTGACGATAGTTCACCGTATAGCCAAAATATCTATGTCTTTTTTAGGGTGACCATAGCTACAACACTTTCCACACAGAATTCAGCATAGATAAGGTATGTATTTGGGCTAAGTGCCCTGTGATTATGTGGTATCTTAATTTTTAAATCGATCAGTTTTATACAGAATGTTCATGTTCAGTGATCCACTTTCAGTATGTATAACTTCTTCATCCTATTTACACTGTAAACAATATTTGATTGGTGAACATCTTAAATTGACTATGTCACGAATTTTCTATGGTAAAATTTGTAAAAAAAAAACGTTACTAAATATATCCTCAAACTCTCACCTGATAAAAATGTTTTTACGTTGGTTAAATTTGCAAAAATCTAGACGATTTGGTAATTTCTGTTGTCTAACACTATTCCCCCAGTACTGTTCAGATACTGGCGTCTCTCGGGGTTTCACCGGCAAATTAGGGCATATATTATAAAGAAAGTATATATAAGCATGAAAAGTAAACAGAAACACTAATTGTATTTTCATACATTTTATTTTGTACAAATAACACAAATATACTACTTGATGGTGCTAGAAATTCGTGACGTAATCACTTTAAATCAAGGTGTAACTGTAGTTATTTGTTAATAATTAAAATGTAGTTTTGGATGTAACTGTAAGATTTTATACAACAACACAGAGGGATCACAAGGTGAAGAGACAGGAGAGTACTAGGTGTGAGCGTGAGATTGAGAGGGAGAGAGTGAGCATGGGTGAGAGAACAAGAGATCGTGAGTCGGATAGATACAGTGTGAGCACGTACGAGAAGTGCAAGTTTGCATAATTTCTACCTTGCAGGAAAGTGCTGTATCGATGTGAGGTTACCCTACGCGGGCAGCTGTCGAGGAGTGACCGACCTGAAGTGAGAGTGAACACAGGCAGCTAGTGCTTGTGGCACTACAGGCATACAGACATAGACACATTGCGCTTCGTTACGCAACTGCTAGCGAGGCCAATAATCCGTGCCTTTTACAAGTGCAACAATTAACTGATCAAGCGATCAGAATTGAGAGCTATGCAGCAAAACAGAGAAGTGATGGCTACGCAGCAGAAGCGATCTGTCACCGGTAGGCAAATAACACAACCGTCTAGATGTTTTGCCAACACTATTAAGAAGACATGTTTATCACATTGTGTAGTAACGGTTCTAACATGGAGCGATTATTTACATATTGTCAAAGATAATGATGTATGTATTTGATAGTACAGATGCACGGTAAAACTAGATGACGCAGGTCGAGGTACCGTTTTTTTGCACGCATTACGATCACTAACTGTATTGATGTGCAAGTGCATGGTCATCTTTGTATGGCAACATTGACTGTTTGCATTGGGCTTTTTTATGAAATAAAATCGCTTGATGAGAGAGACACTGGGGCATGCTATCTTTAAACAAATACAATGTAGAACTAAGAATACTAATGCGGAGAATTTCCATTCACAGGCAAACAAAGTGACAATGGTAAGTGGGCCAACAACTACTCCAGCTGGGGAGATGAGGATGACGGCTGGGCGGAACCAGGTGCCCCAGACGCAGACTTCTCCAGCTGGGGCTTGCCAAGCCAAGGAGGCAGTGGCTGGGGTGACGCGGAAAAGGAAAAGTCCGAATGGCCGCCAATGGGTGACAAGTCGGAAAATACATCGGATGGAGGTGATGACTCTGCCTCGCAACATTCTGGTTCTGTGATATCTAGCTCAAGCAACCAAGGTCGTAGCGACATGGTTCAGGGGTCAAATGCAGGTCAAAGTTCAGGTTCTTCCATGCATGGCAGCAATAGTGCAGCAGGCAGTGGCTGGGGCATGGGAGGTGGGAGTTCCACCTGGGGACAATCTGGAATGACTCCCAATGCCAAATTCAACAATAACACCGAAAACAAGGGACAAAATATGCAGAATGCAACGAGTGATAGCATCAATGCACAGAACTCTCAGGTGCCAGGTAACCGGGGCAGCAATGGCATTGTTGGTGGGAGCAGTGACCAGAACAATCAAATTCCATCAACCGTTCAGAACCCAACTAGTGCTCACACTAACTACGGACCTGGTATCATTGCACAACAAGGAAACCGAGGGTGGAAAGATCTGGCAATAGGTGGAAATGGCCCCGCTAATTCCAACACTGCAAAATCCGCTAACGGATGGAATAACATTCCCGAAAACAATCCGAATGCCACTGGGCACGCTCGTCCTGAGAGCAACGCCGGCGCCCAGTGGCCGACAGGGGCAGCAGGTGGTGGCTGGGGGGATAGCAAGCCTTCTGGCTGGGGTGGTTCAGCAGGCACCGTCGCACCTGCTACCACCACCAGTGGCGCCGATTGGAATAAAGTGGGCACTGCAGCGTGGGGATCGTCTGGGACTGCTCCGACCACTAGCGCCACCCAGCCGCCGCCATCGAAGTCGCCCAACACGTGGGCACAGGCAGCTGGCAAGGGTCTCAACAAAACGTCTGACAGCAGCAGTAGCAGCAGCGGCAGCAGCAGCAGCAAACAGTCGAACGTGCAGCAGCAGCAGCAGCAGAACAAGTCACAGGCGGCCGACGTCGCCGCCATTATCAACAGCATGGACGGCTGGGGCAAGATGCCCGTCAATCAGGCGGCCGGCTGGGGCGAGACCGACTCGCCGGAGCCAGACTCGAAGACGGGCATCGGCATGTGGAAGGCGCATCTCGCCGCGAAGAGCGCCAGTCTGCACCAGAACGCGGGCGCAGAGGGCGCCGCCGGTGCATGCGTCACCAAACGCACGGCGAGCACGAGCAGCACGGGCAGCAGCGCGTCCGGCTGGGGCGAGCCCGAGGGTTCCGGCCAGTGGAGCGGCGCGCCGACGAGCAGCAGCAGCAGCGCGCCGGGAGCGCCGAGCTCGACGGCGCAGCACTGGCGCCGTTCCAACTCGTCGTCGTCGTCATGGGGCGCGCAGGAGCCGCACGGAGGCGGCAGTCAGTGGGGCAATCACGGACCGGGCGGCGGTGACAACCAGTGGGGCAACGGACCCACGGCTGCGAGCTCGGCATCAGGTTGGGTGGGCGATCCCCCGGCACCGGACGAGCAGATTGTAGCAACAGGTACAATCTTCAATGCATCTAGTAAGTGGAGCAACTTTGATGCATGAATTTTGAGGGAATCTAGATGAGTAGTGCAAAGTTGTCCCGATCATAAAGTGTTTATTCTCGGCTTAGTTTGTCTCTTGTGTCGTAAACTAAAATGGTGTGCAGATGCATGTGATTGTGTTTGCACATCCATTATCGTATGAGGCACCAGTTATGAGATTTAGTGGCTGTGTAGCAAATTTAGTCAAATAGATAACGAATTGTGCATTTTCTGTGAATGTGCATGTTGCCACGCTTGTGTATATGACATATTTTCATGAATTTCGGAAGATATCTGATTACATTGCTGGCTCTTCTACTGTGCCATCCACATTTGCAGGCTGGGAGGAGCCTTCTCCACCAAACAAGCGTAGGGGTGTTCCAGTCACTAGTGTTGACGATGGTACAAGTGCGTGGGGGGATCCTTCTTCGGTGGGCAACGCACCTGTGCAGAAGTGGAACGACTCTGCCCCTACCACTCCAAAGACTCCTCTGCCCCAACCACCACCACCGGTAAAATATTTAACATTAAGGAAGTTGTATTTTTGTCGTAAGAAGGCGTTTTTAACTAAATTCATTTCATGTTGTTGTGTTAGATACAAACTGATGGTGTGTACACAATTGTAAAAGAAACAGTTAACGTTTCAGTTCAGACGGTTGTATGTTTTATGTACCTAGATGCCGCACAAGGACGTGGGGTGGGGGCAGCAGAATTCTATGGGGCAGCAGAATTCTATGGGGCAGCAAAATTCTATGGGGCAGCAGAATTCTATGGGGCAGCAGAATTCTATGGGGCAGCAAAATTCTATGGGGCAGCAGAATTCTATGGGGCCGCCTCCTGCACCCCCTCAACCTAACATGCAAAAGGGACCACCTAGGCTCGGCTGGGGTGATCCGAATTCTGCCCCACCTCCGAAAGTGGACACGGGAACTGGAGTGTGGGGCGCTCCGGGCGCTCAGCCTAACGCGCCGCGCGGACGCTGGGATAACCAGGGTTGGCCAAGATCCGTCGGCCAGTGGGACGAAGGTAACAACAGTAGCAACACTGGCAGCGGAAATCCGAGACGGGTACGTATATAACTATGTTGATCTTCTCAAGAGTTGATACGAATAAAGCTTTCATATTGTCGCTGCTTTCCATGAGTAAATGCGTGCTATCGAACAGGGCCTGCTGTCAAATAAATGGACGGTAACAGGTCGTCAGAAATTGGAAAATTGAACGCAACAATTGGATGTTGGGTTTTGGGTTCTTCTCACACGTAGGTGTTATTTATCTGATAGGACATTGCTGAGGGTTGGGACCCTGATGGCACAGCCACGGGTACCTGGGACTCTACTGAGATTGACCAATGGGATGCATCCCAGACCAATATGCCTAAGAACCCAGGAGGTTGGAATAATCACCCTCCTCTTGGCAGAAAGCCAATTAAGGTAAGCATGGCTGCTTTCCATCCCTGCAGCTGATTACTGGCATCGAGGAAGAACTGGAAGTCTCCCTTAATGCTTAGTGTAATTCCTGCTAAAATGTCCCCTGAGTGTTGGTCTCGGATATAGGTGGGTATTCGTTTGTGGTAAAATGTGCACAGTCATGAGGATGGTTCAATTCAGATGAATGACGTCTTGCAAGGTAACATAGATAAGGGGTACACACTGATAGTAGATTAACACGTAGACTAATGTAGCAGTGTAGATTGACATTAGTTGCTCTGACTTGGTGATTGGTGGTGCGTGTGTTTGTAGATCTGCATTTGATTCTCGACATTCTTACGGAGTGTGCACTGACTGGTAATTGGCTATGTCGCACGTTCGTTTAAGTGTCCTCGTTTGTAGTGTTGCATCTATAGAAAATTCTGACAGTATGGGTTCTTTTTAATTGTTCGGCCTATGTTTCTATCTTCTCTGTTATGCAGGGTGCTAATAGTAATAGAGACATGTGGACGATGAATGACAAGGTGAGACACCTGGTGGCCATAGGAGTTCTGAAGGTATGATGGCATTACTTAACTATTGTTCACCACTGGCACTTTATACTAGAATATTTATGTGACAATAATCCATTAGCAGTCTGTATATCAATATAATAGACTTTCAATTTTCATGCGACTGCCATGCACAGTTGTTTTCAAATCATGTTGAGGTGTCCTGTGTTCAGCGTTTCCTGCCAGGGATTATTGTCACAGGGTTCTCCCCTCGTTGCGCAAACGGGGCGCGCGTGCGAGTAACACCGGCAGCCGCCGACCGCCCCGTGTTGGCGAAAAACTCGGCGACCCTGTTTTTCTAATCGTTGCGCCCACGTCTTAACAATTACTCGTTGCCTCCGACCATCTTAAAAGTCTTCCACGCGGGACAATAAAAGTTTGGGGCCAGCCCAGGTAATCGGAATCGTCATAGAATTTCGCGCGATTCGACCAGGACACAGCCCGGCGTAGTAATTTTTACCGTGCAACGCATGCACTGCAGACAATACACAAGTAGGCAAACAGTCAACGCTGTCCCACATGCACCCACACTAACTTGTGATGCATCCGAATCGGCCTATCTATATATAGAGCACAGAACCCAAATACCGTCTAATCAGTCATTTACGGCCATTAAATTAGGTGGTACGTAAAAAACGCCCCAGCCGCGACCCCCTAGTTTTCGCCCCTCCTGCCCTCCACCCGCTCCCTCATCCCCTTCCCCTCCTCTCGCCCGCTGTTTTGAATTTCATCCTGGGGAGAACCCTGTTGACAGATAGAAAATTATTCTTAAAATTAGTCTTGCCATAAACTTTCTCATGGGCCGTTGACAAAAACATGGTAAACATGGTAAAGTTATGCGTTTCTTATACGGTCTACGTGAAAAAGTTCATTTTAAGACTAATTTTGTTTCTGAAAACGGGCTCCTGGAGGCTATATCAATATTTTGTTGTAACTGAATATACAACGGTCGTGACGTATCATTCAGTTATGTAGGGGATGATTGATCACTGTAACTACTACAGGAATAGAAAGTGAAAGTAGAGTCTGTAGACCATAACAGTTCTGTTTGTACGAGAATCATATGTAACATAAAGTGTAAAATTATGGACTATTTGCTGACGTTAGACAGAGATTAAGACAGCTAAGTGGAACTACAGACAAAAGCGGACAATTATGGAGAATCCAAAATATAATTTGCAGACGAGCAAACACTCATAATAAGCCCTTTAAATGTGTAGAAATGGCGCACACGTGCAATTTTCTGATTGCAACCAGATAATAGGAGTTTTGCAAAGTTCATTTATTGTGTTGCGCAATAGAAGGATCAATTTTACCTTAAGACTATTCAGAATGGTCCTGTAGAAGCCGTACTGTTCCATGAATATCCTGCCAGCATCTGTTTCCCCTCGATTTAGCAGCTAACAAGCAATTTTCACATTCACATCACATTAACACATTTTGTGGTCCTGCAGTCTTCGCTGTTTCTCTATATAAAACTGACTGGTTTGCATTCCTCAAGTGTGTTCCTGCCTAATCTCTGTGTCCTCTTGATTGCATTCAGGCTCAAATATATAATGTCACATAGGATCCATTGTGAATGAACATAACAAAGTGTGATAAAGAGCTGCTATTATTGACTAGTGCGCATTATTGTGAGAATGCAGCCACTAGAATTAATAGGTCACACTGGCATCGCTTATTTCACAATTTATTACTAATGAAATAAAAAGGAGATTACACATGGCGCTCTGCGTGAAAGGTAATTGGTGAAAACATTCTTAAATAAATTAGTTGTCAGCTGACCTGTGGCAGGGGATTCATTTTGAGGTGTTATCAGAATATAAGTATGTATAACAGTGTATAGTGCCAGAGCTGCAGTGTAATAGTGCTCATCTGACTGGTGGAAAAGAGTTAAACTATTTATAAGTGGATCCAGTAAAGGCAGGAATGAAGTAACGATGACTTAGATTTTATGAGTAAATAATAGTGCAGTGTATATTTGTTGTGGTAGAAGCAAAATTTCTTTATTGCATAGATATTTTTAATTGGGAAATTTGCAAATAAGAGGGCAAATGGCAAAATGTAACCGCCTATAAAGAGCCTTAAAGCCTCACAATGCGCATCCAAACGCTAATTTCTACAGTACTAGACTAGCAAATACTTCGTGGCATGAATAATCACACTACCTTATGACAAAATAAACTCTAGTTCCTCCCATTTGACTGCGCGTTTGCTTAAAACCAACAAGAAAGAGGTGCGAAATCAGGTAATCTGGCGCCAACGCTAAATTGTTTGCCAAACAACATAGCCTCGACTTGGTTTGGTGACGTCACATGTTTTTATCTTTGCTATGCTTTGCTACACCCGTACCGCTGTACTGTAGCACCGCTGCACGGTTGCTTGGGGAAACTGTCAACAACATCGGAGAATTTGAACAACATTGGAGATATTTTCAAATACCTTTTATAAGACAATGCGCAGTGAAATGGGAGGAACTAGAGTTTATTTTGTCATAAGGTAGTGTGATTATGCATGACACGAAGTATTTGCTAGTCTAGTACTGGAGAAATTAGCGTTTGGATGCGCATTGTGCGGCTTTAAACTGACTTTCACGGCATTGTCAAACATGCTATCATTTGAGATATTCTGAACTCTAGTTGGTTTCTGTACACTCGATTATAAGAAGTGAAATTTCAGTGAAATGCTGTGTTTTGGTGTGTCGTGGTGGCATGATAATGAAATGTTGAGGTTTGGCAATTTTAGACTAATGTGGCTGAAGTAGATGCACAGCGAAATCAAATAGGAAATTCAGTATCGATCATGATGCAAAAAGTGTACGGATTTGCATACAGTATTCCTAGCATTCGCTATCCCACACCTGCCCAGTTGTAGTCAATTTAGTAATTAACTATATGCATTTTTGAAATAGGAAATATGCTGGGTCCTATTTCAACAACAGAATCTGAGGTACAGAATGCTTCTTATACAGACAATCTGATTTAAGCAGTTTAAACCTTGTTCAACTAAGTTTTGCTTTTAAATTTTATCTGTGAAATTTTAGCCTTTCACATTCAAATATGGGCCCCCACTAGCAAAAGCATTTCAGACCTTTGTTAATAGTGAAGAAATCAATGTTTAACTTTCCTCTTGAGGATGAAAGGGTCACTGGATGGTTACTCTTCCGTCACAAATGTGGAAAGTACGTGATGTGGTCCTTTCAATGAAGTAATGAAGCAAGCACCAACGACCAAGCAGGGTCAGCACGAAAACTCTTACGTCCGGTTCTTCAGACAATGTCTTTCAAAGTCGTTTGTAACCTGCCCTTTGCCTCACTGCCTTTTGGCATGTGACCTCCAATTTTCCTTGAGTGATAGCTTTTCTCACTATGACTCTGTACCAATTATCAAGAGCATTGGTCAAGCCGTTTACATTAGTGCAAGAATTCTGCGTGTGTGCAATTCTGGTGATATACTTTAAGTTAAAGGGGGGATATTACCCCTCCCCTCACAACTCTTGATCTTTGATCCTTGACCCCAGATTCGACCCAATTACGTTTTGACTACACCCCTCCCCCCACTTACACACACTGCCCGAATATCAGTACCGTAAATCAAGCCTTTTAGATTTGTACCTCTGTTGTTGACGCCTCAAGGGCTGACAGACGGACGGACGTATGCCAGTGGCATTGCGTATGCCCCCTGATACAGGAATAGTTGTTTGATGTAGTTCAGCCTTGGGAATCAGTCTGTATGCACATATAACCATAGTATGTCACATGTAATTTGGCAGAAAATTTCTAGACATGATGTTGAGTTATGGGTGGTGAGCCTTAGAATTGAGGTTTCATCAAATTGTTGCATAATATGGTGTACATAGCATTTATGGATGAGTGATGCAATTTATGTTTGCAATTTCGTTGTACATGTTGTAAGTATAGCAGTGCTATGGTGAAGTGAACTGAATGAATGAATTGTGGCAAAAACGTCGTTAATGTTGTATAATCGTTTTCATGAATTCGCTTGTGTTGTTTTGTTGTGTGCACGTACGTATGCACATTGTATGTTGTCATTGTCGTTTAGCATGAATGTTAGTACATGGTTAGTAGTCCACTGGGTAATTACTAATTTGTAATCCAAACTATCTTTTGCTGTGGAATCTTAACAACTATTTCGTAGCCTCTATGTTTGACACCAATTCGTGCCATAATTTTCGTACAAGTTTGGCATATATGTATTGCAGTTTTCAAGTCTTCCAAATAATTTAACAAAAAAGTTGTGTATTCATTTACTGCTATAGACTATAGGAAAGTTGCCTGCTAAGCTCAACACATTAGCCAATCATGACAAAATGGACTGTACGTAGTGCATTCAAATTGTGCTATATTGTCATCAGTTTGAATTACAGTGAATTTCTAGCCAATTCAATTGGCTAACCCTAACCTTAAACTCAAAGCCCACAACATGTCTTGGCTTTACCATCTATGTCTACATGAAGCGTTTATATGCACTGCATCAATTTATATTCAATTTATTTGCTAGATTTATTGCAGTCTAGATTTTCCTTTGGGTGGGTGGTGCGAGGTTATACACAAATTTGTATATAGTCAAGCAAGTGCATACAGCAAAAGCTCTTATTCTCCCTTGCTAAATGGGTTGGGGACATTCTGTTTGAAAATACTGTTATATTTCTTGTCTGCCCGAGTGTGAGCTGCTGCTGCTGCTGCTGCAGAATATCAGGAGATGTGTGGCACACTGGCTTGCTGCTGCTGTGATTAAGTGCACCCGCACGCTATTGATTTTTCCTTCATATCAAATATGACCTTGCTAGAGAGGTCAAGTTTATACGGCAAGCCAGGAGCTGTAGTCACGCTTGGTAGGATTTCTGAAACTGCTGTATGTTGTTGGATTGAAATGAATGTGGGACATGTTCAGATGCCATTTTCGTTGAAGTGTATGTATTCAAAACCAGAGTGCACAATGCAGAGTGCAGAGTGCAGAGTGCACAATAGCATGGGCTTGAATATGTAAGAGAACGTTTACAAAATTGGTCACGTACAGTGTCAAGTTACATTATTTATATCTCTGTTGGATCTACAGCATTGAATCGATACCATGTCACGTGGAAATCCACATTAGTCCTCAACCTCCTCACTATTGATCTATTGATCAGGTAGAAACCTACGACTGGTTGTGTATCTAACGCTTTAAAAAGACCTGATGAGATAAATTATTGGTGCAGGCGTGCTTTCCTACGTGCTCCTAAACTGAATAGTTGGTGGGGGTTATCTGATTACTGGCAATGCAATTCGTCAATGGCAATGCAAGTGGCATAGTTTTCTCTGCTTTGTAGCATTACTAAATTGTGGTCAGTGAATTTTCAAACAGTTTGTGTACTGCCTAGTACATAATAAGTTGTTCACATAGGTAGGTTAAGTTATAATTTGCCTTATTGTTTGCCTTTTTCTATGTTTAGAAAGAAGATCTTGAAGCTGCTATCATGAATAACTCAATGAATCACATGAACCTAGATGCAAATGGTAAGAATGTTGTTTGTTTATTATTATTAGGTTAGTTTTATATATTTTATATTTATGTAAGTACCTGTTTGATTTACCTGAAGCATAAAGTTAATGATTACTGATTTACCTGAATAAAGCATGAATGGGGGTACTAAGGAAAGTAAATGCAGTTGCAATCCAACTGTGGTTATTAAAAGCACTAAATTATGCAAAAAACATTTATTTTGTGGCAGTGAAGATTGTTTAAACTATATACTGTTGTGACAATTTAGTATTGTTCAATCTATAGATTGCTTCAGAAAAAATTATGCATTTACAAAGATGGAAACTTGTAATCATCACATTTATATAAGATGAGAGTAGAAGACAAATCTAATCTAATCTAATCTTCTATAGATTCTAATCTCGTTGTATCAGCGTCTTTATAATAGGTTCTTCTTATCTTAAATGAATTGCAAAATATCTAATAGCGTCTTACTGAAATCTTTGTTTTATCTTGATTACATCGTGAGTTTTATCAGAACTAGGCAATCATTTTATTAATAACCATGGGGAAGGTTGCTACTCAACAGGTTGTTTATATCTAGTTTGATAATACAATGTCATTTTATGTGGTATCTTGTTTCACATCCTGATAGTAGATACGCGGCTTTTCTCATTAGCAGGTGATATGATGCCCGGTGCTACTGCTAACATGGATATGAAACATGACATGCCACCACCAATGCGCAGCCTCAAGGGGAGAGGTATCAGCGAAATGGACCCAGACGCCTCTGGTGATGCCCACGGTGAACTAAACATGCCATTCGTGCCTTTGCCAGCCAACAACCTGATGAATCAGTCAGTCACCAAATCTGCTAGTCACCTCAACAACTCTAGTCTAAACAACCTTAGCAGTATTAATCCTGCACTGGTACAGAAGCTGATGCAGCAGCAGCAGCTTCAGCAACAGCAAGGACATGCACCTCGTACAGGAGGGCCCATCAACCCACAGGTACGTAGGATGCAAAAAATAACACGGGCACCTGCCGTGAGGCTTCAATTTGTGAATAAAGGAGCTAATTGCAGATGGACCGTTGCTATGGAAATGGAAGCTGTGCACAAAGCATCGTGGTCTGATGGCGATGTTGGAATTGTCATTGCAGATCATGCAACAGCTGCAGGTGCAGCAGCTTCAGGCGCAACTTCGGCAAGCTATGCAGGCTGGACTTATACACCCGCAGCTGCTGAGTCAGCAGAACCCGCAGGTTCTTGCGAGCATTCAACAGCTGCTGCAGTACCAAAACATTGTGCAGCAGCTCTACACTCACAGACAGGTATGCATGCAATGTTGACAAGCAGAAGTGTAATGCTCCAGTTGAGTAGTCTGTGAGTGGAAAATAGGTTTAATTAAAAATACAATCGTATTTGTGAATCCTGGTTGAATTTTCAAAGCAAGAGGTGATTTGCAACATACAAACGTGGTGCTACAACGTACAGCGTGACACTAATTATCAAGATGAGTAGCTTTACCGTGATCTATTGTGGCTGGGTTCAACTGTGAACACAACCAAATTTATCTCCCATTTTAAGTTATGTATTTGTGAGTTAATATTCTCATGTTCACAATCTTATCTTTGCAATTGACATTGCGTTTGACACCTACACAGGTTTCGCTTTGGCGCTAATCATTAATCTCGGCTTGCTTTTCTTTTACAGCTGCTTGTGCACAACAAGGGATTAAATCCTCTTGCCCAACGACAACAGCTCGGTGAGGTTGAACATCAGATTGGCAAGATAAGTGACCTGATGAAGAAGCAACAACAGACATTGCAGCAACTGCTATACAAGCAGCATCCCCAACAGGTGAGTTTAGTTCGGTCGAAGGTCACTGGTCCATTTAGTTAGTAGCTACTTTGCCGGATAACATATCGCTGTAAAGGTGCTTGCATATGCGTGTGTGCGTGCGTGCGTGCGTGCGTGCGTGCGTGCGTGCATGTGGCATACTTTTTGCAATTCGTGCGGAAACTTATTGAGCAGTTAAAATGGTTTGTGGTTGCAGGGTCTAGTCAGAGGAGACGAGAAGATGGATGCCATGATGGCAGGACAGCAATGTCAAGACTATCAGCAGCAGGGCCAGCCGCAATCACGCTTCAACATATGGAAACGCCCCTCCCCTGACAAAGAATTTGACGACTTCAAGACACCCGGGCCAATTGGAAAGCCGGTCATGGCACATTCGCATTCCAGCCCTAACATGCAGCAGTTTGAGCCTCTCAGCGCATTCTTTCCACCGGTTGCCCAGGGAGACAACACGTGGTCAGTGAATGCGACGGCCGGCTCAAGCTGGCCGTCCAGCGAGGGCCACATGAACGCGCCCTCGGCCGACAGCAAGGAATCTCACCACCTCTCCGATTCGTCCATTCCCGAGTTTGAGCCGGGGAAGCCATGGAGAGGCTACGGAGCTCAGAAGAACATTGAGGACGACCCACATATCACTCCGGGCAGCGTCGCTCGCTCGCTTTCGGTGAACACCATTAAAGAGCCGGAAAACATTCTGCGCAGCGTCGCCAGCAGCTCGAGCAATGCCAGCGCCGACACGAAGACTAGTCCCGCCGATATGTCTTTCACCTCCAGCACGTGGTCTTTCCCTCCGGGCCTGCCAAGCCAAAGCAATACGTCTGCATTAAAGGTGCTCAGTAAGGCCAGTGGCAACTGGACTGGTGAACATCCTTCCAACCACCCCCCTACCTCGCTCACGTCCGAGCTGTGGGGCGCTCCATATCCACCAAAGAACAACCCTGCCGCTAACCGCCCACCACCTGGTTTCGCACAGCACAACAAGTCTGGCTGGAATGTGCAAGGAGGCTCTGGACAAGGGGGCCAGTATTCACGACAGTGGAGTGACAACCGCTCATATGGCAACAGTAAGTTCTACTTGTTCCCGTTGTGATATAAAACATTGTGTTGGTAGTTGATGCTGTATGTGTATTGATTTTGTTTCACCTGCCGATCACAGGTCTAATGCGTCGTAGCATAACGTACGTAGCTTGCAGATGGTGAATAATTGAGAGTCATTGAATTTAAAAGAATGTTGAAGTTAAATTATGATAATTGACTAGCCTCCCAAATTTTCTCAGTTAATATTCAGTATGGGTAATACTCAGTCAGATAATGAAATATTTTAATGCACAAGGACAATATATTTGCTAGTTAACATGGTTGCTAGCACATGAGTTAGCCTAGTTATTGTGAAATTCTATGTTAACATTTATTACATAGGGGCTATCAATTGTCACTGCAGTCGTTTTGCCTAAAAACATTTGATTAAAAATGTTCACGAAATGCTAGAATATAGGGGGGGGGGGCACATCTATTGTAAATTTGGGACACGTTGGTATCATTTGCAAATTGCATTTAAATTGATGTATTAAAGCAGTTACTGCTGTGCAGCCCTTTCACAACCTGTGTCGGTAACCTATCGTTCTCGAATGTTTAGCACCCGGTGGATCATCATGGGACAGAAATGATAGAGCGACTACCTGGCTCGTTCTCAGGAATCTGACTCCTCAGGTAAGCCGCCGTGAATTATAGGTGCCATTTACACGCACTGCAACGGTTTGTGTTGAATTGTCGAAAACTGAGTTTCTTCCGTGAGTGCAAACCTGTTTCATGTTGTGTGCTACGGAGTGTTTTCACAGCTACGTAGACAGACAGTCAATAATCAACAAACAAACGCAGCCGATCGTGGCATTTGGAAACTGCGCGTAATGCACTTATTGATTTTGCAGTGCATTTGCCCTTCACCAACTCATGAAAAGCAGCTGTTAAACAGTGTCGAACAGACTCCAGCTCTTACCGGTTGTGCTTTGTTACTCAGAACACTTTATCCATTGCAGATTGACGGGTCAACGCTTAAGACACTCTGTGCTCAGCATGGCCCCCTACTCACGTTCTACCTCAGTCTGAATAATGGCAACGCGTTGGTTCATTATTCATCCAAGGAGGAGACTTTCAAAGCCCAGAGGAGCCTTAATACATGTGTTCTGGGAAACACTACCATCTTGGCCGACTTTGCTAATGATGGAGACATTGATCGCTTCTTCAACGAACAGTCTCGCAAAGGGGGAACCCAGCAAGGAACATCTGCCGAAACCTCGGGCTGGAACAGTAGCTTAAACAGTGGCACCACTAATAATTGGGCTACTTCAACTGCAAACAGTGGTTGGTCAAGCAGTGGAAGTCTGTGGGGTACACCTGGCATTGACCCCATGCTGCAGGGTAACGTAATGGGAGGAGAGTAGACACACACGACTACCTACTTCTCCCTCCTCTTTCTTCTCCTCCCCCCACACGTTTGACCTCCACCTGTGAGCTTCTAGTCTGCCGTTCAAGGCAGTGGCCACTTTTGTCACATATCCTTCACATGTCAGGATCTGTGTGGGAGTTATTACTGATTTCCTATGTCTACCTGCATCCCTTATGTCTATCTTTATGGTCGAGTATATTTGCAAATGCAGTGCAGTGTGATTGAAAGCCTGCATCTATTGTTATAATAAGAGAATCTATAAACCATTACATGTCTGATGGCAAGTGTTGCATGCAGTTGCCAAACATATATATTATAACACTTGTGCTGTGATAAAAATTTGTACCAGGTTTTTGGTACTTGGGTATCCAATGAGTAAACTTCTCATTGTCATGTATTTAAGACGAAGTAAAAAAAAAAGTAAAAAAAAGTGATTAATGAGCTTTTAGGCAATAGTTATTTTGCATTTGTTGAAACCAAGTCATCATGCTAGATTAGTCCCGTGCCTAGTACTGCCATAATATTGTGTCACTTGTTTTGGGTTCTTTTACCAGTATTTTGTGGGCTTACTGGTTTTTGTATGGAAACCTCAACCTCTTCCTCCAAAATGTGCAAAAATCTTCCATACGGAAACGAGAAAGCATGGTTGTATTGGGATGGTGAGATGATAGCTTTAAGAAATTGTTGTGGTCATCATGCATATATGTTTGTTACATCACTTAATAGGAGGTGATATCAAAATGATACAACTTTACTTAATACTTACTGCTCAATGTTTCTATATCAGTAGTTTGTTAGGATTATGCTCGGAAATGGTGCGTTCGTGTGTATTATTATTATTCCACATAACGGAGCTGTTACTTTGCTGCAAGTTGCCTTTCTGTTGAAGTTATTTTACCCCTCCCCCACCCCCTCCTTTCTGCGAGTGCTGCGGCTGCTAATATCGCCGCCCCTTGCATATGTGCTTACTCAAGGGTGTGTTTTATTCCTGTATTCATGTATCTTAGTATATATATATATATGTGAAAAGGCATTTCCACAGCTTCTAAAAGTCTTCCTAGTTCAAGAGAAAAAAAAAGAAGAAAAAAGTAGCTTTTGTCGTTGTCGAAATGTCCTTTGTGTTGACACCGAATACTACACATTGCCAAACATTGATTGAAACAGTCCTTCCGTGGCGGGAGGGTAACGATCTCCATGCACATAACAGGGCTGATAATGATAGAATACAGTGATATTGATTGTCTCAACATATATATATATCTATATAATTGTAAATATAAAAAATA
>NW_014577256.1:201670-235026 GCF_000485595.1 Priapulus caudatus | reverse complement strand
CCATGCCATTCCATCTCATCGCACCGCATCCCATCGCACCGCATCCCATCGCACCGCATCCCATCGCACCGCATCCCATCGCTCCGCATCCCATGCCATGCCATGCCATCGCACCGCATCCCATCGCACCGCATCCCATGCCATACCATGCCATCCCATCCCATCCCATGCCATCCCATGCCATCCCATGCCATCCAAAACAGTAAAAAATAATAAGAAATCGAAAGATAAAAGACATTAAATATAAAAAATATAAAAAACGGGAAAAAAAATTAAAAATTAAAGTGGTTTGTCATCGTCGCCAGACCCAGGAGTAGAATTGCTGCATGGTGCATTCGTGGAGGGGTTGGGCCCCTGCCTGGGTTGGGAAGTGCAGCTCCAGGGGGTGCAAGCACTGCATGACTCACTGTATGTTGAATAATCGGAGACATAAGTTTCTCGTTTTGACTGTGTTTGCAATCTTAAGGTCATTGTCTTTGACAAATTGTACTTTGCTCTGGCCTTTAGGTCGAAGTGTTTTATGTAGTCATTCCTTAATTTGTGAGATACTTGTGACATTTACATATGGGAACCATAACTGTGCTTTAAAAAAATTGTATTTAAAAAAATACTAGAAAAAAAATATGCTAAGAAGTGGTTTTCAGATTTTGTTGTTGCAAACGTTGCGCAGTCAGTTAACTATGACATTTGCTAGTGATTTATGTGGTACTATAGTGGTATGTAGATTGCTGGCATCATCACAGTAAAACTGTGCAGAAAACTATATATCATGCCAAATGGTGACTAGACGTTGCAGCTGGGCAACCAAGGCTAAGAAAGGGTAATGTATTGTCATTCTATAAACCTGGGTTGCCGCATGTCCAGCCAAGTGTATGAGGTAGTGTCTTATGGGTCTCTAGATCCAAGATTAGGTTGATGGTACGTACGTATAACATTAAAAAGTATGTGTTTTAATATTGTCGGTGATGGGAATTATGGTATAATGCCTGTACCTCAATCTTTAATGACTAATGTGATAAACCACAACACTGCTTCTCACAGTTGGCTTTGTTGTAAACAGAAAGCATATAGTGTGTAAGTGTGGCAGTTTTCTAGGCCATTGTTGTTGGATTGTGACAAAAAATACCACGACTAGCGTCAAAATATGTGCAAGCAGGTTTGTTCCTTTCGTTTCGATAATGTAGTTCGTCATTACGTGTTTGCTGTAGGTGTAGCATAACTTGTAAACTTGTCAGTATGTGTTCACGCACGCATGTGGTGCGTATGGCAGCTGAAGCAGCCGTCACCCCCGTGTATGAGAAAGAGACAGAATGGGTGAGCTTTTCCTGTTAATATCGTTATCGATTATTGTATCCATTTTATTAGTCACCCATCGGGACATAGCAACCTGATCACGTATTTTGTTAAGTGAAGCCAAAAGGATCTCTTATACCTACTCCCAATGAAACTTGCCTTTGTATCTTAGTGTGGAAAGTACATATATGCCTTTTCTATACGATAGTCCTGCAGACAGGCAAGAACATATAAGTGGATTTGGTGCAGAGAGAAACCGAGAGCGAGCAGGAGTCGAAGAAGAAGACGAAGTCAGAGTAACTACTTCAAGTGACCTTTAGGTGCTAATGCAACCGTATCGCATGTGAAAAATTTCAACTCACATAATTAACACTGCTAGTGAAGGTCAACGAATGCCAAATAATAATATAATACCTGTCTCTTTGCTATTAAATTTTATTTGTTTATTTGTTACTAACTCAAGTTGGTTGTTCACTGGGAAGGCACGCGAGAGTATTGTTAAATTACAAGTTCATTGGGCAAACGGTGACATATTGCAGCCATTCTCTCTTGCACTTAAATGAAAAGTCAGACGAGCCTTCTTAGTGTCGACAAAATGAGGTGTTATTGATCGTATGTATATGTGTTGTATGTGCGTGTAAAGTGCTGGATAATATAGAATAAGGATGGAGCGCCCAGCATAGAGGACGCAGACGGCAAGCGTCTTGTAGCTGGTTGCGCGTATGTGTGCGTGCGCGTAATGGGGGTCCACTCACGCCCACCCGCCTACCCACAACCACCCTTTAGTAATAAATAGGTTATCGCAGTATGTGCAAGGTGTGAGTGTATGTGCACGGCCACTGGAGATTGAAGAGCAAGCGACCAGCAGTCGGCAGTTATATACCATTCAGTTCATAACATTATGACAATCTACCATTTGCAGACTGCCTATACAGATGTAACGGAAGGAATTGCGCTGGGTGTGTGAAAGTAGCCAAGTCTTTTTGCTCCACATATTGCGGTTGTAAGCCAGATTGTTAGCGTTTCATTTACATCCGTTCCGTCATGATCAGGTGTGAGCACTCAGCAACAGGACTTTTGTGGACTAACACATGAAGGGCGTGCTTTTGCGCTCGGAATAACCACAATGCATGCATATCTCTGGTTTACCATGGCCTCAGACTTTGTGATATTTATCCTTTTTATTAATTGTATGGTAATTGGTCTCAAATTTGTGATAATGATCCTTTTAGGTGCATCTGGTGTAGAATGTATATTTTATGTAACGGGTAAATGTATCTCTTTCAGCTTGTAACAGCGTTGTAAAGGTTTCAATCTGTTGCCGCGTGTGTGTGTGCTTGGTACAGGGTGCGTTCAACCAGACTTAACGGGATGATTATTGTATTGCATTATAATCATGGTATGATAATGAAATTTGCATTAATGAGTGTTTATTAACATATGGTTGAACACTCATTGTGATAACATACGTACACGCCGTGTATAAATTGTGATCGTTTTTAAATTATGCGCCGTTTTTAAATTGAGAATAGCTTACGCAATCACCCCCTGTACCCGCACTAGACCGGTGCCCAAGCTGCCGCCACCTGAAGGCGAAATTCTATATATGTGGAGCTGCGTATAATTATAACAACTGAGTGTATTGTGTAGTATGTTTGTTCCAGTATTTTCCGTCGACCAACTGAGAATATTGATACTTAATTGGCCCCTCATGTGTAGTAGTTCATTAAGAGCCCAATGCATTTAAGATTTGGTTTTTCTTCTCTTCCAGTGTTCGTGTGCTTTGTTTTTACCTGAGAACGCAGATACTCTTAACTTTCAAATGCCAGCAGGGTTGGCATAGTCTGCAAGCCCTCCCTGCCGTGTGTGAAATTGTATTAATGTGTTATGCTAGCTGTAGTATCATGTAGTATTGTGTTGGCTACTGGTAATAAATGGGAGTCTCACACTCCTAAAATTTAGGAGAACGGCGTCTAGCGCTTTTTATTTCACATAGGGTGATATTCTTCATGTAATCTAATGAATGATATCATGGAATGATGTAATTCTTCATGTAATCTAATGAATGATATCATGGAATGATGTAATTCTTCATGTAATGAAGGGCAGGGGTCTTAACGCTGTAGCAGCTCGTGAAATGAACTCAAGACTCGCACACGGCAATCCTGTCGAACACCGAGTTTATTGGTTACTTAGTAGTTAGACCATAGTAAGTAGACTCCCTCTGTTAACAGTCTGGTGAGGAGTGTTGGAGGGGGACATACTGCTGCCGGTCTCTTACAGATGACGAACGATAGAACACAGTGGCGATCTGTGGTAGCCAACGTCCGGATGGATATGGCACCTTGATGATGATGATGATGATGATGAGAGCAGTGTCGCTGTACCATCTACGATAAGTCTTGTCAATAGAAAATGTCTCCTAAAATCTATAGGTGAAAAAATAGGTTACTATGTCGCGTGATGCCAACCAGTGATTTTCCTCCATTGTAGTCAAACCCCCGGGGGGGGGGGCACTCCCATTGTTAAAGGTACTGGGGACGTGCCACTGGACAGGGTATATTTTCCGAACATCATTATTGGCACAGGGTATATTTTCCGAACATCATTATCGGCACCGGGTTATCTAGATACACACCCATCAAGCTGATATTGGACCAATCTTGGCAAAACAATATTGGGCCAACATCACCAGGCCAATATTGGACCAATATATATAGGCAGATATTGGTTCAATATAGGCAGATATTGGTCCAATATCGGCAAAACAATATTAGGCCAATATTGGACCACATCTGCTGTATTGACAGGACAGGACATAACCGAAATGTGCAATATTGCAACAGGGTATACTTTTTAGTGCAGTATATTGGGACAGGGTCTATTTTAGGGCATAAAGCGGTTTGCGACAGTCAGGTTTTTAAGGTCCCGGAGGCACCCACCTACCCAGTTCCGAGGCGAGTGCCCCCCACCCCGGGAGCCAAAAATTTTCTCCAAGTGACAAATCATCGACCCAGAGGGAGGGGGTTATACCATGAAAACTATAATAAACTGTATCTATAGGCTGCCGGTTCTAGTGCTTTTTAATGTGAGAAGAAAGTTCTGTAATTCGCTAATCCTGTATAAAAATTTATTATATGTGCGGACATGAAGGTATTCTTAGAAAGTTCGGCAAATAGACTAACCACACACCAGTTCCAATTTTGGTGAATATCTAAAAAAAAATTTGATTCTTGATACTATCGCCTACAATATTTGTGCACGTGTACACCTGTGATACGCGCACGCGTCTGCGGGCGTGCGTGCGTGCGTTTGAGTACGTTTATATTAAGTAATACAGATATCGACAACAACATTGAGGTCCATATATATCGAAGAAAAAACTACGATGATTTTCCTCTAGATATCCAGGCTGTCTTCATGCCTATCTTTTCACCACATAATGTAAAAATGTGGCTGGGAACTGCCCCTAACGTCGTACATTTTTTTCATAAAAAATCACGATTACCAATTGAAAAGAAGAAAACATTATGAATCGTTACCAATTTTTATTTAATACATGCACTACAAATCAAATGATCCGTTATAGATCAATATTTTCGATCATAGATTCAACATGTAAAACCATCTGAAGTCTTTCCTGCGCGTATAGTTACTAACATTTACCTGTAGTTTTACAGAATCCGAGGATCGCACGAATGTGATAGCATATATCTGTAGTGGCGGTTAAAATAATATAATGGATATAATTTCACGCCCCCCCCCCCATCGTGCTTACGTACACTGTACATTTTGCTTATCACAAACACAGAGTATATTCCCACGCAGGCATACTGATCAATTACCACCGCGATGGCCGTCGCTCCAGAAACTGTGCCTGTATTCTAGAAGAATATTTGATATCAAAACAGGACAGGAATTTTATTGATAATAATGAGTTATACTAGATTTACCAACGAAATGAAAGGACAACGTGTGAATTACTCGATATCAACTAGAAACGCTATCGACACACCAATATGAACTAATTATTGAGTAGACATACCACCAGCAACAGCAGCAGCAGCTGTAGTAGTTAATGTATGAATATGGCAATAACATGAGATATAATATAGTATAAAGAAATGCTGAATATATCCACGTCATACCAGATTAAAGGATTTTCATAAGAATACGAAATGACAACGCCAGAGTCACGTGAAGTAGATGCATGTTAAAAGTAAACTGCAGCCCTTAACACACTTTTCGACTCATTATACTGAAGTAAATGTGTCAACCCATCTATAGAAGGCAAACCTTATTAAAGATTTATGATAAACTTATAGTTCCTAGGCTATTTTGCAAATTCGTTATCGGCACACCACATTGTCCACTATTATTTATGGTACAACAGCCTACAATGCATGTTTCTATATTCTCTAACTATACAACCACAAGCCAGTTCGATAGAAGCCTTGGAAAAGGCAACGTCTTTCGGTGATTTGTAATTGCAGGCTTGCTCATTTCCACTAAATTGACCAACGATCAGTGTAAATGCTTGTGACAGCAAACTTACAGTTACAGTGGTCTCCGCTTTATTGGCGCTCGGATACACGGGCATGTCGTTTAAACAACAAAGGTCTCTAAAAAACAGTCCTGACGTACGTTATTTTAATCAGATAACAGACACAGAACCTCGGTTAAATAGAATATTTTCAGGAGGAACTTCCTTCTTTCTTCAGTAAATGTTTTAAAACGATTCTAAACTCAAAAACAAATAGACAATTGTCGAGTTTTTAGCATAATCTGAATATAATAAGCTCACATAACATCTTAGAGCTAAACTTATGTATATTGTACAGTGTGTGCATGTTGTATGTAAAAGATTGCATAAGGTACAATACAAGTAGACATGCATGTCTGACTGGAAATGTCTTCACCAGTTAATCACGATCATTGCTTAATCCGGAAATTTCCATGGTTTGAAGCTTGTCCTGATAAAGCGGGTACCACTGCATAATAATGCGCATATAATACAGCCAGATATAATGTGAACAAATAATGACTGTAAAAAGGTAAACACATCATTGTATACAGATACAGATCCAGCTACAGGTTGAATACACTTAAGGAAACGTAATATATTTTTACAGCCAAACACTAGTAGAATGAAAATGTTCACACACTTTACACAAAAATCAAAAACAGAAGTTTTGCTAAGCATTTGTGGCCAATACGATACAGAAAAATATTATTACTAACTCTACACCATAGATCATACATGTGATTATAGCATTCACTCACTATACAAGAAAGACAGCTGGTCACTCTTTCCGTTCACATTACCAGCTGCATGTACTCACTTCTTTAGGAAGTTTCAAAATAAAAGGACACCGCATGGATGTATGTGAACCTCACATAGATGGAGTCAACCGGACTTGTCTCAAATACAGAAAGAAATCGAAATACAAAATGGACTTGACACCTGCCGTGAACCTGAAAATAAAAATAAATCATTTTTTACTCTAACTTTAAAAAATAATGCCTTTACTAAAGTACAATAGCATTTATTAAATAAGTTCATTCGGTTGGTAGACTAATATAAATAAAAGGGTTAATTTTTACTATCTAGTTACTTAACCTTCAACTCACACCACACAGTCAACCACAAACTGTCAGTGGTACGGACGCTACTTGATCATAGGGATAAGATCATAACGGAGAGTGAGGACCGGGAAGCTGAAGCGCGCCACATCAAGAACGCACTAGGAAAATGCGGCTACCCCAATTGGACACTCGAAAAAGTGTCCAAGGAGATGAACACATCACGGGAAAAAACAACATCCCAAATGAAAACCTCCACAGAGAAACCGAAGGAGATGATTGTCCTACCCTATGTCAGAGGCATCACGAATGTAGTTCAGCGTTACCTAAAAAATGCAGGTGTGGCTTCAACAGTGAGACCGTTTGAGACTCTAAAACGGCTGTTGGTACACCCTAAGGACAGAACAGATATGCACAACATTATGGACTGTCTACAAGATACCGTGTGCAATGTGTGGAAAACGTTACATTGGAGAAACCGGCCAAAAATTTTAAACCCGCCTAAAAGAACACAAAAAAGACGTAGACACCGTAGCACCCAAATCGCTCACAAGGGCCCAACTAAAACAGTCGGCTACCGAAATCACCAAATCCGCGATCACTGACCACGTAGCGAAGGACAATCACACCATCGATTGGGAGAATTCGAAGATCATCGATCGCGAGCCTATCAAAATCAGGCGTTGGATTAAAGAGGCCATCTGGATCCGCAAGACCCGAAACATCAACCGGGACGAGGGGGAATACAGGCTTAGTCACGTGTGGACTAAGCTATTAACAACCACTCCATCTGGTGGTCAAAACTGATTATATTCAGTTTGCTTTGAGGAAAGCCTCCTGGCAGGAGGCGAAACGTCAGCGGTACGTTTCAAACTTTCACGGTCGAGTAAAAATTAACCCTGTTATTTATACAATAGCATTAAATTACCGATTAACAGTTAGCAATGCGAACACTATAGGTAAGTGTATAATATGTAATTAACAATTTAATGCGGTACTGATGCGCACATGCTTACAACCTTGACACTGGGGATGAAGACAAGAGCCATGCAAAATATTCGTGAGAAAAGCGACATCTCAAATAGCATGCTTTCACAACATACAGAATGAGAAAGCCTTTTAACTTGTTTCACCCGTTAAGTATCACACTTATATTATATTATATATACAGACATTGCAAGCAGCATGTTATATAAAAATCTAACCGCTATATATGAAAATTATGGGTCCGGTTATTGTAAACAAGGAACAATTCTAGGCTGGCTTCTAATTATGGACATGTAGTACAGCTACATGCATAATAGAGGTGATGCCTCTCATGCTGTGATTACGATCTCATCATAATCAGAGACAGGCAGCAGCTGAAATGCTATGGCATGCTAATAAACAGCCCTACTGTGCTAGCCGCTCAAAGCGCTCTGCTTGCCTATCAAATTTTCTAACAAAATCACTATAGTCATGTTAGATGATAGAGACTTTCCGCTACGATTTAACTGTTGTCCGTCACAGCAATGACTCTCGCCCTTACCAGGATCATAATACGTAGTCTAACTCAGTGCGCATATACGTGTTCTTCTCATCATTCAGAATCCTCGGGTATGCTGCGACCATCGCGTCTTGTGCGCCTATGTACAGCGTGTTGTAAATCTTCCAGTAGACATCTCGTACCTTTCGAGCCGGGTGGAACAACCCCTGCAACACGAGATAGAATAGTAAGCATGAAAAATGTCACCTCTACCAATATAAAATTAACCTGCGAAGAGACAGGGCTAAGTCAAATACACATCAATCAAATTCGAACCTAAAATTTCTATTTAGTATGTCCACGGATCCCACTCCTAAAAGCACCTATACCAATCTTCAAGGCTCAACCGATACCAATAGATACCATCAAGAGCATATAAAGAAGGAGAGCGTACAACGGTAAAATGCTGTAACCATGTTGCAGTATTAGTCGAATTAATAAACTTTTTCCCCGTTTTATTTTGACGATTCTTTGCAGTATTATTGATCAGCTGTCCTACCTTGTTCATATAAAACAAACCGCATGGACCTACGATGCCCCTACGCTGAGATAATGAACGGTAAAAATCTGGTATTTTCGCCGAACACCGACTAGACATTAGTCAGTACTGCGACCGACTCGCGTTCTGGCGATAGCTTTGAGAAACCTCGCGTGTTTCCGTCATTCATTGACAATGAAATTAATTTTCCTTCTACTATCTTTTCTCGCATTTCCAGTCATTGACGCAGCCATTACTCCACAAAAACGTCTTGTTATTTATAGCCATGGTGATGACCCGCCCCTTACGCTGGATCTTGGCTGGATGTAGTAACGCTGTAGAAATAACGTATCGAGTCAGCGCTACACAGCGGCGACCGGAAGCAACACACTGGCCACACTTCGAGAGTGGGTACTGACCAGACTACTGTCTAATGTCTAGTCGGTGTTCGGCGAAAATACCAGATTTCCACCGCTCATTATTTCAGCGTAGGGGCATCGTAGGGACATGCGGTTTGTTTTATATGAACAAGGTAGGACAGCTGATCAATAATACTGCAAAGAATCGTCAAAATAAAACGGGGAGTTTATTAATTCGACTAATACTGCAACATTGTTTCAGCATTTTACCGTTGTACACTCTCCTTCTTTATATGCTCTTGATACCATAATTACCATAGATACCATAGATGCCTACATTACAGATTCTCTGAAACCCAATCTCACTTCTCATCAAAGAACCTTTCAACTTGCAATCGAATTTATATCAAACAGACAACCCTACGAGGCCACTGCCAGACGAGTGAATCCGCAAAAAAATAATAAAAAATTTAAAAATCATATGACAAATTAAAGACCACGACCTAGCTGCAGCACGCATCAATAAAATCTAACTAATGAAAGCAAAAACTAAATTAAATTAAAATTAACAGACAATTCGAAAAGGCCGCTGCCAGACGAAGGAACCGCACAACTAGTTACATCGAACGACTGATTAATTCGATTAACGACGGCCAACCACCTACCTGCAGCACGTACTGCAGCATCTTGCTGCATCCGAGCGAGACGCGCAGGCCCTCGCACGCGTCCATCACTGCCTGGATGACGTGCGGCGACGTCTCGAAGATGTTCGGCCACACGTAGTTGAGCAGGTGCACGAGCGCGTCCTCGCAGCCAAAGCCGTACACGCCGAGCGACATGTGCTTGATGGCGGCGCACGCCGTCTGCCGGTGCACGAGGTCGCGGTCCATGAGCGCGTCCTCGAGCAGCGGCGTCACCGCGTAGATGTAGTCCTTGCCCATCTCGCCGATGTACTCGAAGAGGAACGACAGCGACTTCAGGACGCCGTTCTGCACGTTCAGCTCGGGCACGCGGTACTCGTTCATCAGGCCCGGCAGCACGGTAAACGGCGAGCACGTCTCGGCGACGATCGCGATCGCCACCGTCGTGCACACGCGGTTCTGCCGCTCCTGCACCTTCAGGTTGTTGAGCAGCGTCGCGAGCACGTCGTGCGGCCCGATCGCCTTCGCGATGTAGCCGAACGTGTTCACGGTCGCGCGCCGGATCGCCTTCTTGTGCGCCTTCAGCAGCTCGAGCAGCTCAAAGCAGATGCGCATCCACTCGCGCGCCGACACAAACTCGGCGCCGCGGTCGGCGATGCGGCCAACGAGGTCGATGCAGTTCTCCTGCACCTTCTCGTGCCGGTTCTTGAGGATCGGCGTCAGCCGCGGCAGCAGGTCCTTGATCGGCGGCGTCATCTTCGTCATGCCGATCACGTTGACGATGGCCTTGAGCGCGCCGAGGATGCTGCCGAGCACCTCCGGGTACTCCTCACCAAGGTACTCGTACAGCACGACGCCGAGATGCCCCATCAGCTTCTCCTCCTGGCACGTCTTCATGACGACGGCGATGCGCGAAATGAGGTCGGCCGCCTGCTGTCGCACCTTCGCCGACTTGTTGTTCAGCCGCCAGAGGATCGTGCCGCAGATCTGCGGCAGGTAGGGCTTCACGCGCTTGCCGAGCGTGTTGACGATCGTGCCGAAGCCGTTCAGCATGACGACGTCCTCGGTCGTCTGCTCCTGGAACGCGTACAGGATGCCGTCGATGAGCTGCTCCTCGAGCCGCGAGTCGACGTCACTCGAGCCGAGGTTGGCCATGATCTTCTCGATCGTCTCCATCACCATCTTGCGGTACTGCTCGTTCTCGTCCTTCAGGTCGTCGACGATGCGGCCGATGATCTCGGCGGCGCCGACCTTGTTCGCGATCTCGACCGTCGTGTCGACGAGCTGCCGGTAGTTGCGGCGGTCGAGCGCCATCCGGTGGTTCCAGAAGTGCTTGAAGAAGTGCGGCAGGATCTCGTCGCGGATGTACTGCGGCTCGACGCCATCCGTCGCACAGCACTGCTTCACGACCTTCAGCACGATCTTCTTCATCTCCTCGTCGGGCGACTGGAACTCGCGGATGAGGATCAGCATCACCTCACGCGTGTAGTAGTTGGCGTACTCGGCGTCCATCAGCGGGATCAGGTAGCCGATCGCCTTGAGGAAGGCGGCGAGGCCCTTGCCGCGGTGCATGCGGATGCCCTTCCAGAGCGGCTTCAGCACGCTGTCGAACGACTCGATGCCGTACGGAGTCGCTGCCTCGGCGAGCGCGGCGAGCGCCAGCGCCGTGATCGTGCGCACCTTCTGCTGCTCGTCGACGAGACCGTGCTCGATGATCTCGACGAGGTTGCGCAGGTGCGGCAGGATCGCGCAGCCCATGAGGATCGCGATCTGCTGCACGATCTTGATGCCCGTGTGCCGCGCCTGCCACGACTTCTTGCTGCGGCAGACGGCCTTGAGGAAGGGCAGCAGCGAGGGGATGCCGAGCGCCGACGCGACGACAGCGAACGCGCGCGCCGTCGTGTTGCGCACGTACTCGTCGATGTTGTCGATGTCGGGCCGCATCGTCGAGATCATCGTCGCGAGGCCCGCGGCCTTCGCGAGGTTCGAGATGATCTCGCGGCCCTCGACACGCGCGTAGTAGTCCTCGTCGATGAGCAGCGGCTCGATGACGACGAGGATCTTGTGCACGTACGGCCGCACGAGGTCGTCGAGTTTGTACAGGATGCGGTCAATCACCTTCACCAGCAGGTGGCGCTCCTGGTCCTCGAGCGTCGGTGACATCAGCAGCGGCAAGATCTGGTTGAAGAGCGGCCCGGCGCCCATCTCGCGCGCCTTGTCGGTGATCTGGCGCAGCGCGGCCTTGCGCATTGGCGGCGTGCCGTTCTTGATCTTCAGCAGCAGCTTCATGATCTTGCGCTCCTTCTGCTCCTCCGGCGACAGACTCTCCTCGTCGACGTCGACCAGCAGCTTGTCAAAGTACTGCGCGTCCTCCGGCTTCAGGAACGGCAGGTTGCCCTTCGGCTGGTTGTCCATGAACTTCACCGACCGGTCCTCGACGGGCATCTGGAAGCCACCGAGACCGGCGAGCGGCGTCGGCGTCGCTGTCAGCTTGCGCGCCGGCGTGCGGATCGGAATGTAGTTGGCCGGCGGCTGCAGCACCTTGTAGCTGGGCGGGAACAGGGCGTCGAGCTCGTCGTCCGACAGCGGCCGGTTTCGCTCGTCGATCTCGCGCTCCCAGCGATACGCCTGCAGCTGCTCGGGGGTCATCGACATGAGGTGGCCCGGAGTCGGTGTCGCCATGCCCATCGCCTTCCTGCCTGTCGGCGTCACGCCGCTCGGTGTCATCCCGCCAGGAGTCATGCCGGGCGTCATGCTCTGCGGGGTCATGCCCTGTGGAGTCATCCCCCCGGGGGTCGTCATGCCCGGAGTGCTCATGCCGGACGGCGTCATGCTGCCCGGGGTGGCGCCGGCGGGCGTCTCGTCCCACCTCGATCTTCTTTTGCCGGCGGGTGTGCCGCCGGGCGTGTCTTCGATGCGGTCGGTGCCTCTGTCGGTGCGCGGCGTCTCCGCCCAGCCGCTGCCGCCGCGGCCGGGGGTGTCTCGCTCCGTGCGCGGCGTCTCGTCCCAGCGGTTGCGCCTCGCGCTCGGCGTCATCGACGCCTCATGGCCGGGGGTCGCGTGACCCGGGGTCGTCGCGCCGGGCGTCGCGTGGCCGGGCGTCGCCTCCCACATGCGCGTCGTGCCCGGCGTCGCGCCCGGCGTCTCCGACCCCTTCGGTATGCGGCCCGGCGTCTCGTCCCAGCGTGCGTTCGACGGCGTCGGCGCCTCCGCCTGGTCCCAGCTGCTCGTCTTCTTCTTCGCGGGCGTGTCCTCGGCGTCGCCGGCCGCCTGGTCCCAACGTCGGCGCTTCCGTTCGGGAAGCTTCTGCTCGACGGGCGGCTCGTCTACCTTCTTGACGACGTGAAGGTCGCCGGCCTTCGCCTTCTCGACGATCTTCTTGCGCAGCTCCTGCTGCTCCTTGGTGAGAAACTGCTCTTGCATGACGGCAGCGTACGTGCGGCCGAGCACGTCCGGCGTCTTGCCGCCCTCGGCAAAGTCGTCGTGCCGCTCGGGCGAGATGATCATCTGCAGGCGCCGCTTGCGGTACTCATCCTCGCGGTCGGTGATGCGCGGCACCCGGTGCTCCGCAAACGGGTCGTAGTCCTTCTGCGCCTGCGGGACGTCGTTGAGCAGCGCCACGGGGGCGCTGTACGACGCCTTTTTGCCCGCCGCACCCGCTCCGTAGTCGTCGTCGTCATCCTGTTCGTCTGTCGCCGCGATCGAGGTGACGTAGCCTTCAAACTTTCTGTCGGTGCCGCTGTAGAGATCCTGGTCGTAGAAGCCGGTAGCGCCGAACCCTACTCGTTGATCCTCCTTTAAAACGGTCTCATTTAACCCGGACTTTTTGGCCTGAAGGTCCTTGATTTGTGCCTCGATTTCTTCATGTGTAGTGGCTGCCATTGCTCAAGTCTGCAAAGGAACACATCACCGACTTAACGACAACCACAATCTTACGCCACAGAATATACATGTCACCACGTGAGCAAAAGCAGGTCGAGAACCAAGTATTTAATCAGGATAGTGTTTCACAGTTAACTTCCCCCCGACCAACGAGTGTACCAAGTTTTTGAAAATCTTCCAGTAAGATGAATTCTAGTAAGGCGAAAAACACAATTACCATTAATTTAAAGAGGGGGGAATAAGCATTTCTAAGACCAACATTGACACCTAGCTCTCTTAAAATATCACCCAATCCCACTGAAATGAACACAATTAATTTAATCTTGCAATAGTAACTAAAAACAGGAATGTTATTACGTAACACATTTTGCAGATATTTTTTATTTATTATGTCAGACTAGATGTCTATAAAAGTGAAATAGTTTATAAAAACACATGTATTATGTATAAATGTTGATACATGGGCAAGTATTTACCCTTCACAATTCACAACTTCTAAACAAGCTGTGTTTCCAATTTAAATTACGAATGTATATTATATCAATCAGAAAGTATTATCAGATGTTAAACAGTATGCAAGTGTTTACTTAATAGTGACTATGTATATGTGTTTGCAGCTGATATAGAATGTAACGGCCTACAAGTAATACAAAATATACATGTTACATGTATTGTATATATATATACTAGTTCTACTATGTACAGGCTAAACAAGCTGAGAGACTAACGACAATAGACAGCCTGACACCAATCCCTTGGAAAATCTTCTACTTCTACCAAAACTGGTGAACAACTCTTTATATATCTCAAACAAAATAATTATATTATAATTTCCTACTTGTTTTAAATCACGTCCAACCTCTATATTGTAGTATTCCAGTGTTTTCATTCGAATTCACAGCTCACTTTTGAGTCTGCAATCACAATTTGCTCGAAAAGTGGAAAACCCACGAGAGGAGATAAACAGTTAAAACCGAAATTAATAATATTAATTCATGAAAATGATTCATTTGAATTATTAGATGTGACGTTAGCTGTGGTGATGTTTAAAGTGATAGTAGACTCTAGGATTTTACTGCATACAACTGTACTTACTGTATATCAAATCGTCTATACCCACATGTATTTGTCACCAGATACCTAATTTAATTGTTATAATTAATTACACATCAACGCTACGAAATTTGAACGGCGCCATGACACTCGTGATCGTGCTGCCACCCTGAAAAAGTTGCGTATTTGGCAATTTATTTTGCACGTTACAGACCGAGGGCTAATCACAAAGGTGCAATTATATTCATACCTAAATGCTATTTAACCGAACGATGTTCATTTTAGGACAAATTTATCCATAATATAATTGAAACTATATGCCGTTTATAAGATATTACAATGCTTTTGCTTTTAAATTAATAAATAAGAAACACCCTCGGTCTGTAGCCCTTAGCTGAAAAGTGGTCTTGCACAACTTATCAGATCGTGCGCTTTGAGTGGCGCCACCGTCGTTGTAATCAAACTGTAGTCGTTAGTTTTAAAACATTGTTTACTAATATTTCTAAATTCTAATGGAGATTAAACCATGAAACTTTTTATGTAGCGTAATTTTAACCTAAATTAACAGAAAATAACCCTAGAACCTAGAGTAAACTATCCCTTTAAAAACCGAGCCAACTATGCTTTTTTACAGCAAGAGGTTCCAACCATCTTTCGATGTACAACCGTTTCTTGGAGCACTAGTACTACATGGGCACCTTAGCCGTTTTACTAAATAAAATGATGGTAAATAAATACAAATTGTACTTACTAACAAAGTTTCAATGTTTATACACTCTACATCGCCTAATAATTCCACGTAGACGCTGTTTATATCCTTCTCTATAACACACAATCTTACCGCACGCACAGATGCCCTGCGCACAAACTCACAAAAGCTAGATTGCAAAATTGGCATCAGCAACCGACTAAATGGGTAATGGCAGACTAAACAATAATTGCTACCTGCTACGAAGCTCTAAAATCTAAAAATCTAATCTAATCCCAATCTGCAGATTGATTGCCCAAACTGCGGACGCGCTAAAATTCCTACTCCTAGTTTATGCAAGATTACAAGTTTGGGTACAAGAACGGCTAAAGTAGGCCTAACAGTAGCTCTAGTACTATAGCCCGCGTTCATTAACTGCCGCAGGACTAGAGAACATTTTCAGCTCGATTTCGTTCTGCAACCTGTTACCACCTGTCCCCACAAAAAATCGCAAAACGCAAAATGATCAAGCTTTTTAACACTTATTTATCTACATGGACATCTCACCTATCTTTATGAACACTTTACACAACTTTACACCATGTATTTATCCTTTTATTCCACAAAGTAAGCACTACTGGCATTTTATTTTGAAACGAAATGGCGTGCGCACGCGTGACGTCACCGGTATTGTATATACATGCCCCATAGCTGCCATGTGTTTTGCGTACATATTCGGTAACGTCACGCGTGCGCACGCCACTTCGTTTCAAAATGAAATGACAGTAGTGCTTACTTTGTGGAATAAAAGGATAAACACATGGTGTAAAGTTGTGTAGTGTCCAAAAAGATAGGTGAGATGTCCATGTAGATAAATAAGTGTTAAAAAGCCCGATCATTTTGCGTTTTGCGATTCATTTTTCGTGGGGACAGGTGGTAACAGGTTGCAGTTACGAAATCTAGCTGAAAATGTTCTATAGCCCTGCGGCAGTTAATGAACGCGGGCTATAGTACTAGAGCTAGCCTAACAGTAGCTCTAGTAACTATAGCCCGCTTACAGTTGCCGCAGGGCTATAAAACTTTATATGGCAACTGCGTATCGAGTTTTATTCTCACAACTTTTAGCCTATAATAACTTTTTCGGTATGCCAAATAAAACACATTCTCTACCGGACAAATGTCTTAAGTTACTATGAACACTAAAATACAACAGCAAACTATCGCTTAAATATTGTACTTGCGATATTACTCGTCGACAAAGATTGTTTATCAACTTGTAACCGCCATTTCTCGTTGCGCACGCTCGTGCGGTTCCGGCACCCGCTCACTAGCGCCGAAACCGCGCGAGCGTGCGCAACGAGAAATGGCGGTTAAAAGTTGATAAACAATCTTCGTCGACGAGTAATATCGCAAGTACAATATTTAAGCGATAGTTTGCTGTTGTATTTTAGTGTTCATAGTAACTTAAGACATTTGTCCGGCAGAGAATGTGTTTTATTTGGCATACCGAAGAAGTTATTATAGGCTAAAAGTTGTGAGAATAAAACTCATATGCAGTTGCCATATAAAGTTCTATAGCCCTGCGGCAACTGTACGCGGGCTATAGTTACTAGAGCTAGCCTAACAGTAACAGTCACGGTAACACATTCCACTGACACTGTATGTAGCCTACACAGCACAGACCAAAACATAGAGAGCGAACAACAAACTACGTCGGTATTTACCAGATATACACTTAATCAGATACTTAAATAAGATTATAGTTACTATACGTATGGTAATCTAGTACTTACATTCGTGTAGTGCGATTACTCGAACACAACCATTAACAATAAATTTTGACGCACACTTTACGTAAAATGTCGCCGCATCACCAGGATTACGTGCAGCGCCATCTAGTGCACATGAAAATAAACGGTTTAAATTTCATCGAAATCAGGTTAAATTTGTTATTTAATCAAATTAATAATTGTGAGCAGGACTAATTATGAAATAATGTGTAAGTTATTTTTGTCAATAAAATATAACTTATAAATGCATGGAAACCTTTTTAAGCATAATAATAGACAGCGTAATGATAGGGGGCCCTACTGGTAGGAAAATCGACATGGCGGCCTCCAGTGCATTTTCGACTTTCTAAACAGTCGTCGTGTATTTTTGGTTATTTTGAATAGCTGGTTCGGTTCTACATAGCATTTAGTCACAATTTTTTAAGGCAACATGCCTCCAAAATTTAAGCGTCATTTGGAGCCCGATGATGTTACCGGAGCGCGTATCCATGAAGCCGTATGTGTCACGACACTTCTACTAGTACTAGTACTACTACTAGTACTAGTACTACTAGTACTAGTACTAGTAGTAGTAGTAGTAGTAACGTACTACTAGTACTACTACTACTAGGTCCTCAATCTTGCCATGCTCTCTATCCTTGTACGACGTGGATATTCGTCCGAGCATTGGACACCTGCGCTGTTCATGTTGTTGCGTGTGGTTATACACCATAGATTAATTTGGTACTAATACTACTATGACACGCGTATATAAAATTATAAGGTAGCCGAGTCGGTTTATAGTTAGTGTTGCTGTTAGGGTTAGGGATAGGGTGACTGTTTGTTTTAACGCTGTGGCTATAACCCTGACAGCCGGGCACGGTCTTCGATTTCTTAAATGCCCAGCAGTTTGACCTCTCAGGTTTCAGATGCTCGGACGAATATCCACGTCGATCCTTGTACCGGTCCTATGAGTATGACACTCACAGCCAGGGCCTGCATACCTCCCAAAGTGACCGACCAATCAGAGCGCTCGAAGCTTGGGCACTAAAGCTGATGCGGTGTTTTGTGGTTGCATTATTTAAGCTGGCTATCGTGAGTGGATGGTTACTCACCGTAAGGGTTAGGATTAGGGTTTAGCTTTATATTTATCAGCTTTAGTGCCTGAGCTGCGAGCGCTTCGATTGGTCGGTCGACGACGCGTCACTTTGGGAGGTATCAGGCCTAGCTGGCGAGTGACTATGACTTATGTCATGAGACTGAACTATTAAAAAATATCCTTGTATTTTGTGTGTAATACTTTTACTCTTAATAATAATAATAATAATCAAGGAATGCTGTTGTCTCGATTGCGAGTCGCGCTAACAGGGGATTATTCGTGAAACCAGTCATATATACCGGTACGCATATTTCTGGATAGATTTCTGCCCACAACGGGCACAAGGCACAACCAGTTCACACGGGGCCAACACTACTTTAGTTTCCTAGTTTAGCACCCCGGATTAGTTTAGCACATGCGAACTATATACCGGGGTCCCAAAATAGGATGCGCAAGTAACACGTGCATCTTCTGCTCTGATTAATCCTAGTTGCAACCCTGGCCCTCATTTTGGCAAATCCATCTTCAAGGATCCCCAATAATTATAGCTTCTTTGTTTCTGTCATTTCATATTGAATTTTCTTCCTTCCTTTTTAGCTAATTGTAATTGTGAAGCTTTTTCTACTGCATTCTGCAGTGTTGATATATATGTCTTTTTGATCAACTTTGTCTATTATTTTCCTCTTCGATAAAGTCCCTTGGACTTTGAAGACTAATCTTTATTAGCTGGTCATAACCTCATCTACTAATAGTAGTTACAATCTGACACTGTTCCCCATGTATCTCCTGTTAACTCCTATAGGCTATTGTAACATGTATGTGTATTCAATGTAGTTATGAATGGGTATGTGCTTTGTAGCATAATTGCATGATCTCGAAGGCTCCCAGAGTAAAGATGTTGAATAATATGTAACAGTGTAAAGGCATATTATTACCTGTATTATTATGTATATTTATGTATTATAATTTAAAAATTGGGACATTTATATTTATATTTAAGTCTGCCAGAATTTGAATGTTTCGTGAAATCTTGATTATGGGCTCTGGGATAGGCCTACTGATAACCAGGTACCATGCAGTAATATACGTTACAAATTTTTGTCTAGACTATATTTGTTTTTTTCTTTGTAGACATCTCTCCTGGGTGCAGATGGAGCTGATGGTGAAGATGATGATGAAGGTGATGAGGATTTCTTCTTAAGTGGACCCAGCAAACATAGCCCAATGTCAAAAACCAGCTCTAAGCTTCATAGGTAACCATTTTATTCTGTAACTATTACTAATAGTAAGATACTTTGTGTGGTATCACATGTATATTTACAAGGGCCAGATATTAACATGTTAGCAAATGTAGCCAATGCTACAGGCCTTGCACTAGGGCTCATTTTAATAAACACCATGGCACTTGTTACCTTTATCATCCTTTTGATGTTATGTCAGCTCACAAAGACACTTGCTCCTGAATTCTCCAGAATCTGACTAAATGGTTTTGTAATGAGAGACTTACCCAATGCAAAATATGATAGGAGCACTGAGATGGAGATGCATCTATAGAAATAACAATCAACTCTTACATGACCACTGCTAAATCCCCTCTCACGTGTTTCAGTGTGAAATCGGAGGTGGATGGCGTGATGGGCATTATGAAAGAAAACATGGTGAAGTTGTTTGAACGTGGGGACAGGCTGGATGACCTGCAAGACAAATCTGGTAAGTGTGAAGTATTGATGTCTACATTTTCTTGTCAATCTTGCTTAGCGATGTCCAGATAATTGATTATAATCGAATGATGGTCGTTTGCAGTCACCAGTTAGATAGATCGGCTATGGAAACAACTATTGAACTAACACATTAGCTATTTAGATTAAAAACAACACTGCAAACTTTCATAGCTATAGCTCTTGTACTTCTTTAGTTATTCAAATTTAATTGCAAAGATGATAAATTTGCGATATATCCTGACAGTACCCTTAAAACACTTCTTGACAATTTTGTTCAAAATGTCATGACGCATTTTTACGTGTTTGTGTGTAACAAATTAGCAATAGCATAGCATAGTATTCAACTTTTTCAAGCCGTCTTTGAGATAATGTAGCCATTTTAAAAACGAATCATAGTAAATTCATTATATATGTGTTGATAAGTAGGCCTTGTAAACATACATCTTGTTTTTTTCTGAAGCTTTATAGTTTTCTGAAAGCATGTGAACACACTTTATATGTCCCTGCATGCACTATGATGAGTAACCGGTTAACCGATTGTAGTCATCGATTTGGGGGCAACCGATTTGAGAGTGGAATTCCAGCCAATTCTCATCACTAAACTCGCCCACGTTCTATAGTACCGGACAAATAATTTTAATGTTTAACTAGTGTATTTTATGCAATTGTGTGCTTGCTTTCAATAAAAATTATTTATACTCATTAACACTTCTAATAATGCACGATTTTGGGAGTATAGTAGGACTATTTATTTTTTGGTACTTGAGTGTTCTGATTTCCTTGCATGGAACGTATAGATCTATAGTTTGATTTCATGCACATGAGCAAGTGGTTAATCTCTAGTAATTATACAGTTATGAATCCGTTTTGTTTAATGTGTTATTAGCTCATCTGACGTAGTCAGATGCAGCTTGTAGAATCGCATGATTGTCTGTCCGTGCGTGCGTGCGTGCGTGCGTCAACAGTTGGGCACAAATCTTAAACGCTCGACGTACGGTCACGATATACGGGACGTGGGGGGGGGGAATCCGAAAACGAGGTGGTATGTTAAAGCTGGGGGTCAAAGGTCAAAGGTCAAGAGGTGTAAAAGAAGGGGGAACATTCCCTCCTTAACTTAAGGTATAGGGAGGAAATGCAGAATTGCGGCACAAATCTAAACGGCTCGACCTAGGCTCGTGATAGTCGGTGTATAGCATCATGGTAGGAAAAGCCATCACTGTGCCAAAATTGGAGGTCACAGGGCAAAGGTCAATGGGGCACAGGGCAGATTTTATACATTTTCTGAGGACATGGTCTGACGGAGCGATTGAAAAACTTTTTTGTATCAGCGGTGACCTAGCATTTTTATGGCTTTATTGAAAGGACTATGAAATGTACTTTCTGCTGACATGCGAAGAGTAAGTGTCGGATAACCTTTTGACCCACAAGAGGAAGGTTAAACATGGATTTGTTTATTGTTAGAAATAATTTGACTGCTGGGTTTGCTAGTAGAATCTATACATGCCTGGATGTATGAGGCTACAATGTCACAGTGAAATTTCAAAAGCTAAATTTGGTTGAAGAAGGTTTATGCTCCTTAAATCGTATAATTTCTATGGCATTCTGTACTGTCAGTGTGTTACATGTAACTTATGCCACTGCCAGTGGCCACTGCCAGTGGCCACTGCCAGTGCATGTGGTGGTGATAGTACTGTGTAGTTTTTGCTTACGTTAATTAGTTACAGGTGGCAGCTCTCTATTTCAGCCTGTAGGCTTGCGTAGGTAAATGGATGAGTGTTTACCTATTCTGTCTTGCAAATAATTGTTGCTACTACGTACGATGGGAGCTTCCATCTTTAATCTTAAGACACTTAAACGTACGCGCCATCTCGTGGCAACTTTCATAATGATCCCAACGAACATTCCTTTGAGAAGGTTCCTGATACCATCCCTGTGCCTTCCACTGTTTCGGCGCGTATGTGAACACATTTGGGACTAACAGGGTTTACTAGAATCCCACCACTCCACCACAGAGTCACCGCATTAGAATTTAGATGAGCGCTGTCGCTCCGCGGCACTTGTTACTTTTAAAAATTGTTTTACTTTATGGGCTGCCCCAGGTACAACTGAATAAGTTACGCACGAAGGGTCGTTGTCGTAACAGGTACTACAGATATGTACCCGAGGTAGTTTTAGGTTGTTTTGTATTATGTTTATATTTTTATATGAGGTATGTTTAGGGTTAGGGTTAGGGTTAGAGTTAGGGTTGGGGTTAGGGTTAGGGTTGGGGTTAGGGTTAGGGTTAGGGTTAGAGTTAGGGTTGGGGTTAGGGTTAGGGTTAGGGTACACTTATGTAGTACAAGTCTGCTACACTTTGTGTATACATATATGTACCTCGGGTACATATCTGTAGTACCTGTTACGACAACGATCCCTTGAGCATAAGTTACAGCGAGTCCAAAATGCAGCTGCTCGGCTTATATGCAATGTATCCAAGTTTGATCATATATCACCTGTTTTATATTATTTGCATTGGCTGCCAGTCTATTTCCGTATAGAGTTTAAAATACTACTCATCACTTTTAAGGCATTACATTGTATGTCACCAGATTATATCAGGGAATTAGTCACATTAAAGAGACCTAATCAGTACAGTCTGCGCTCTGGTAACCACATGTTAATTGAGCCACCAGCTGTAAAAACGTTGGCTACACTTGGCGATCGAGCTTTCTCATCAGCTGCCCCAAAATTATGGAATAAGCTACCTTGTCATATTCGATGTGAAAAGTCGCTGGAATCTTTTAAACGCCTAGTCAAAACTCATCTATTTAACATTGCATTGCACACATCTAGACATTATATTTTAGGTGTACATTTGATTTGAGTTCTATTTTATCGAAAATGTTGTATTATTGTCGTTTTTAGGATCTATATTTTACAATGTTGCAGTCCGCTATTTATAATCAGGAATTGTTTCAGGATTGTCGTAATTTAAGTATCTATATTTTACAGTGTTGCAGTCCGCTGTTTTATAATCAGCCTTTGTAATGCGCACGTGAACATATCTGCATGTAACGTGTGCAATATAAATCAATAAATATTATTATTATTATTAAAAATCCCATGTGAAAGATTTTATGTTTTAGTCTTGATATATTTCACTCCCCAGGTATACATTTAATTCTGTATTTGTCAGAAATAGAATTGATAAGGTTTTAATTTGATCTTGTAGATCAGTTGACATCCAGTTCAGACATATTTCGCATGAGTGCTCAAGATCTCAAGAAGCAAATGTGGTGGAGGGAATGCAAGGTATGTAATCATCCTTCCCATTTTGTAAACAAATGTCTGCTGTTTAACAGGACGAAGTAGAAAGAAATAAACCTATAACTTGTCCATATATGTTAAATAATTATTAGGATAATTATTATTATTGTCGTACGGATAACGATTGATATTGTGTTTTTGCCACTCCACACCACATTATTTAGTGATTTTACATGTTTTTGTTATTGCAGATGAGACTAATCCTAATTGCTGTTATTGTCATCATCATGCTCGTCATTATTTGTAAGTATTTTCTCATTAGTTAGTATTTTCCCAATTATCTAAAATACAAAGGATTCACACGTAAGTTTCATCGCCATGGAACATTGGAAGTAAGATGTAATTATAACAATAATGATGCTTTATTAATCGTATTGATATTTAGATACAACAGTCATCATTATATGGGGTTTATAAATAACTTTTCAGTGCCAATCATCATACAAGCAACAAAGAAGTCATAACTTACAGCAGCTGTTCGGACTGCAGGTGTGACTTGGTGTAAAGCCCACGTGCTAATGGATGCCATACTATAATTAAACACTGAGCTGCAAAATTCGCTGCTGCGCACAGAGCCATAAAAGAATGACACTGTGTAGCAGGTCAATCACAAGCAGTGTACCGTCGGGGAATGTACCTATGGAATAGATTATTTATTTTGTAAAATATGACATTCAAACCTATCTGGCCATGCAAAGTTGGCTCTTTATTTTCATTCAATGAAATGAATATTATACAATGAAATTAGCATGGATTGCATTAGTAGAGTCAGCTTGTCCCGATATCTCATGAAGACGAGGACCTTGAATGTTCATGGTTATGATATAGGATCAAGAGTGAATAATAATAGATTATAATCTATTGATATCTATTATTATAATCTATTAGTATTCACTCCTGATAGAATTATAGTAAAAAAAAACGTGTTCAAAATTGGAGTTCAGTGATTATTGGCCAGTTGGGTTAATGAACAGATTGTGGTTGTTTTCCTGAGACTACTGCTGGACCCAGTGAGACTTTCCAGGGTATGTCAAGAGTAACTGTTCAGTGTCCCGTTGGCCATCAAAAGGAGGGATAACCGTTGGTTTCTTTGTAGCCAGTAATGAAAACGTGTGTTACCAGCATATTCCTTTGGTATTAGGTGAACTTGGAACAGGCTCACTGGCTGTATAATGCAGTCTTTATCTGAACTGTAACTTGCTCTTATTTTTCTGTGCTATTATGATTGGCCTATGGTTTAAATGTCATAAAAACATCATCATATTCATGTTGGTGGACTGTCGTATTCAAGGTTTCCGCTGGTGGTGTTAGTGTGGTTGTGTATGGTGGTATGTATGGTGCATGGCAGTGGTGGTAATGGTGGTGTGGTTGCAGGTTTTGCTGAAAGGCATGCTATAGTTCTTCTATCTTCCCAGGATGAAAAAACAGCACCAGTGTCATTTAATGTAGAAACATTCTAGGTCGCTATATTTGTCGCAGGTTTATCGATTAATTTTCTTATACAACAGTTGGGTATCAAGTTGAAAACCGTTTTTTTCTATGGAATTAATTATAAAGCTAACCACCTGCGCTATACACTCGTGTTACAGACACGCTTTATGACTCGTTTTTTTGCACTGAAGTAACTGAACTTCGTTACAGATCATGCCATCTGTAATATCCTTATAATTTAGTTAATAATAAATATAAAAAAATGCGATGAGCATTAATATGTGCATCAAGCATAGGGAGCCTTGGTGTTGTCAGAAAATACCATTCAGTTCATTTCCAATGTAACTCAATAAGCGAGATATGTTGTTCCGTATCTATGGACTTTGTAGTATCAGATTTGGTGTTAAGTGGTTACCAATGATTAGCGAATGAGTGTCTATATCTACATATCCACCTATATATTTATCCGGTTCCCCAGAAATTAGATTTCTTCTTGGCACACCCCTCTTTGGCAACTCTCCTCGCTCACTCGCTGTCGACTGCCTATTAAAACGTAATGAGTAGAAAAGGGCCAGGCAACACCCATGTCCTATGGCCCCACCCAGTAAAGCAAGAATATAGGGGGCCTATAAGTGACAGAGTAAAGATGCTCGGCATCGTATCGTGCGACAAAACATATTTGAAAAACATGACGAGTTTTCCGTTAGTTGAATCTAGTCGTTCGTCACGAATTATTCGTTGCTAGGATGGCATCTACTATTTTCACCTAAGCTCTAGAAACTAACCTAGTCGAATTATACGGCCGTGCTGCGCACCCAGGTCTCTTGATTAATTTTATGCCCAGTAAAAGTGTCATTTCAAAAACTTGTTAAGATTGAACGATGATGTTGAATACCATTACTTGTTAAAGTGGTTTGTAATACAACAAGTTCACTTCCCTGCTATTGCTAACTTATTCCAGTATAATGTCTCATGGAAATTACTTGACAGAGAGTATATATTTTTATGGTTAGTTTTGTGTTTAGCGTGGAAAAAGATTCTCACATGAATATATTTGAATTTATTTATGCTTCTCCTTATAATGTAGTAATGTACATGATTTAGTTACTCTTCCAGTGTTATTGGATTTATATATTATAAATTGAACATTATTAAAGCACGGCATAATGTGGTTCCGAATGTAGAGCACACGGGTACCAATAATAGTTTTTTGCATCTATTTATATATTTGCTGAGTCGTTAGGTATGCTGATAGCATGAATATATCTCTACTCTAATAAAATCTATAGTATAGATCTGTTCGTGCCGATAGCAATAGTAACACACGCTTGGTAATGTCATTATCTTTGTTTATTGTATTGGACAATGATCAAATATAAAACAAACAACAATGAATATAAATATGCGGATAAAACGAATATAGAGCTCACATAGTGTATGTATGTATATAGTAATCTCAATACTAGTTGATCTGGTGAATGCAAATTGAAATAAAACGTAGTATATTATTATTATTATTCTCATTACTGTTTTATGATTGATATGGCACATATTGACTTCGTTCAACCTAATTCGGTAAACTTGTCCTCGATCGTTTTACATCATATATTTTGCAATTTGTTTCTCATTGCAAACCGTGTCTGCACGCATGAACGGAGTGATGAAGCAAAAACACCTAACGTTCCCCCTGCTGGGGAGCATGCAATAGTATAAGCACAATGCGTAGATATTCGATTGCATCAAAGAAAGTAACACGGTATGCCCCGCTCCCCAACTATTTCAGCACGTGAAATATCGTCGTTCGTGGTTTTTATTCACCCCTCATACTTTGTAACGCATGAGATATAGCGTTTTCGATTTCCCAGACTGCCGTCATAGCTGCTGCCTTAGAACACACGTACTGCCATCATATCTCCCGTACGAGGTGATGACAAATCTCCCTGCTCTGTTTTGTACCATTGGAAATTTCCATTAACTTGGATATATTCCACGTGAGCCCAACTATCCAGTTGTACTCTTAGATATGGGTATGAAGCGACATATTCCAGGGTGGGTTTGTGAATATGGTCTCTGTACTTTCACTGCCTCTCCCGCAGTAGTGAGATGTTCATTACGTAGCTCGTGTGTCTTACGGATTACTAATCTCAAGCTATAGGAGACAGCAATCGGAAAATAAGCAGGTCTTTGAAGAAATGCTGTCTCAATGGTCATCGATAAAAGGGACAAGACGCGGGGCCAGAACCGTTCCTTGGGGGGTACTGCTGAAGTGCGATGGCCCAGAAGTCGCCGTACACCGCCAACTTTTGGCTGAACTGAGATAGGACTGCGTCTACCCAGCGTTATAGGTGTCGGCGGATCCGGATACCATAATCGTTTAATTACTACATGGAACTAGCGATTGTGTTGTACCTTGGCAGCTTTACTGAAGAAGCTAATTATAACATCAGCCTACTTTCTGTTTTTGATGCTAGATATAAAGTCATAAGTTCATTGTTATCACGTGGGACTCGCAGGATCGATTGCTACGGAAACCATGCTGGCAATCGACTAGAATCGTGTTATCTTCTAGATGGTTTCTGACTTGAATATAGATGACGTGCTCCAATATCGTGTTTTTCTATGAATAACATGATTTACTAGTTTCTCAATATCACATCTACAACAATATAATTGTACAGAATATACGGTATATATAACATATGTACACGTACACAACTAACTGACGAAGTTAATTGTGTATATTGTAAACTATTTGCATTGACCCTTCTTTTAGAAGTATATGGTCAGTTCAGGTCTGGCTATGTTCGGCGGATCTTCGCTGTCATATATTGGCTCTACGCTCACGTTGGGGTCCAATATTGTCTGAAATAACAGTTTTTGAAATGGTTTAATTCACTGCGTCATCTCGAAATGTTGTAATAGTTACGATGAATACATTGTGCATGTTTAATAAATTTTCGTGGCTAACCGGGACGCGGAAAAGCCGAAGTTGCGATTTTAATTGTCCGGGAACTGGGACGTCGCATTTACCTCGACTTGTGAGTCGGCCTGTGGATGCTCGCCACCCCAGTCATCCACCTCCTCTGCTCCGCCTATTGTCACTCTCTTCTGCCGTCTTCTCTGGCCTGTGCTGCCAATGGGCTCGCCTCGGGTGCCGGCAGGCGTCTCTGTCAGCGGTCGATCCGTTCTGCTCTTGTTCGTTTGCGTGTAGAGCTTCTCAGTACTGCTCGCGTCCACCGGTCGGTCGCTCTGATCCGAGACGTCGTCGCCTGGTTCCGTCGCTGCGTAGCCGCCGTAGTTATTGTAGTACGGTCTGGCTGTGCCTGAAGATCAACAGATGACGTGCTATTTCATAAAGAGTTTCGTTACGACTGCGTCTACCAGTGTGGATTCGCCGTTATTTATTGGTGAAGTAATGTCGGAGATAGGTGACTTTATTTTGTTCACGTCTCGCCGCGGTATAAAGGCATATGTGTGAATATAAACAATGAAACAAGCGAGCAAATAAACAAACAAAGATAGTCAAACACGCATGCACGCGCGCGCACACACACACACGCATGCACGCGCGCACGCACGCACGCACGCACGCACGTACAAAGATGTAGAGAAATACGGCTGTTATATATTATGTACCATGCCAGTTGCCTATTTATGGGCACAGTTGATAGTCAAGTAGGCTTACAATTGAGTTATTTCGTGAAGCACAGGTTTTCTGCGACTGTATTGCTTTAGTGTCTGTAACGGGCTTCATCCACTGAAGCTTCTCATTTTTACGCGAGTTTTAGCATTATATGCTGACACTCTAAATCAATTTTTACATTTCACTGAAGCGTAACGCTCAAGTGCTTAACAGCAGGTGACCAAGGTGAGAATCAAACCCCAGACACATCAGCCTAAAAATTTCGAGTGCTATCCAACCATGAGGTCACCACCCCTGCAGAAGTAGACCTATATTCATACTTTAGACAGAAATTACGCGTGCGACTACTGAAGGTTTCATGATTTTACGTACCACCGATACTTTCCGCTGGTTTTCGTTTTTTGTCGGGCGCGGAACCCAATGCGCTGACAGCGAACAGCTGGCTTTGTGGATCGATTCTGGAAGACTGGTGAGTGGCGTTGTCATCTTTCGCGAGCTTTGTCAACCTTTTCCTGCAAAAATAGCGTCACGCAACGTTAGAGTGGTTTTGTGCGCCGCTTGCGTGCGTATCGGATGACTGCGCGCGTGCACACGGTCGTTTAAGCGTGCTTGATTGTGGTTTGTTCGTTTGTGTCGGTGTGTTTGTGTGTGTGCGTGCGTGCGTGCGTGCATGTGTACCTGGATGCGTGCGTGCGTAGGTCCGTGGGCGCGCGCGTGTTGGTGTGTTCATTAGTACATAGGTTTTATCAGTAAGCGTGCGTGCGCGTGCGGGTGTATGCGTATGTGTGTGCACGTGCGCGTTTTTGTACACTTGCGTGTGTTGCGTGTGCATGCGTAAGCGTGCGTACTGCCTGACTGTCTAAGCGTGAACGTTCGAAATATGCATGTATTGCATAATTAAATGCAAGGTATAGCTGGCGCAAACATCCTTGCCTGCAGTATTCATGATGACAGCAATATACTCATAATAAACAAAATTTCTGTATGTTCCAAGCGTATAAATACTTCTCATAACTTAATTCATAGACAGTTACAAGCAACACTGGCGAATGGTAGAATATATTCGCCTTTGTTAATCCTGTCCAACATACCTGATGTAGTAACACAGAGGACGGTGGGTGCACCGCACAGCACAACATCACACGGTAACAAATATAGGTACAGCGTAGTTCGGAATATAGGAATGTAGATTTAATGAAGTTGTAGTATTAGAAATAGTAGAAATAATATAATTAAGTAGAATTGTGCACTTTACAATAGAAAAGAAGAGTGGGGCTTCACAATGTGCCACGATGTGCATCAACACGCGAGGTTAGTCATTCTTCCAAGGTTAACATTCGTATTCGACAAAGCTAGAATCACACTCATCTCAAAAATACTTATTTTTTTACATTGCTGCATAACGTATTATATTTGTTGTACAACTCTGGATCACGCTATAAGTAAATTATACTGTGTGCGTGTGTGCGCGTGTGTGTGAGATGTGTGTGCGCGCGTGTACGTGTGTGCGTATGTTAGCGTGTGCATGTGAGAGATGTGTGCGCGCGCGTGTGTACGTGCGCGCGCGTGTGTAAATTGAGCAAGCTTAACATTCGCGTGTGTGAACCGATCTAATATTTCGATCGGGCATGTGTGTATGCGTGTAAACCCATCAAATTCTTCTATTATTTGACACAATTTTCAGAGTCAAATTTCAGTAGTTGATTTGGCAAGAGCGCCATAACACAGTTAGTGTCAACCACTCGTGCAACACAGCAATACTGACAAAACAATGTAGACAATAAATATAATGACAAGACATAGTAGCAACATAGCAGCGACAACTTATTTCCATATGCGAAACGTCAGCAATAGCATGGATCGAATATAATAAACTATCGACACCTTCGCGAACATATCTATATTAAGATTTATGGACACACGGAAAAATATCTATAAACCGTGCATTATAAATTTAATAAGAATTTTAGACCATGTAAATGGCCTTATATATAAAATAAAGTCATCTAATAAAAGATCTTATACACTTTTGTGCAAACGTATCGCTAAACTCGGTCATATCACGATATACCACCCCCGAACAGGCAGATAATAATGATGGAAGTTGTAATACGCATCGTATTATTGCTTCTATAGGAAAGCATCAATGGCGTGAGGGTCATCTATACACGGAGATCGAACTAGACTTCTCGCCATCACGCAGCATAGCGTCGCGCTTAGATAAGCAAGCGGATATCATGGTCCATATAACGCGATAGGCTATTTGACGTGCCCATACATCATCAGACTATGAACATTCCCCTCGGTATAATTATGTATAATTACAGCGATCTCCGCCTACTCGACAAGATTTAAATCTCAATTCTTTACGTCAATCAATTCGTAATCCTTTAGACTTTGTTCACTCGCAGAGCTACTAGGCTCACTGAGTTCCTCCGAGTATGCCAGCGGCGCCTCGTTACCGCGTGGTCTTCCCAGAATAAATCGGATCCTGATGAACAAAAGTAAGTATAGGAGATCATCACCGCTCCCGCTCATGTGTGAGACAGATCTTCTCGCTCCCGTATGTGTGTCAACCCGTTTCAGTCAAGCAGCCGTCCGCCATCGACAGTGGTTACCACGGCGCTCGATGCCCGCCAACTATGCGTACAACCGGATATCCGAAATGAATCAATCCGAAGATCGGTATTAAAATTTTGATTCGGAATTTTACTCAATTTTGGTTTCGTAATCGAAGGAACGTTTCTAGAAAAGTTCGATTCGATGGAATTCTCGTTTAGTAAATCGATGTTTCTTTAACAATTTTAGAAGCAAGATTGTTGATAGATAATTGTGAAAATATACTAGTGGCATTCCTGATCATCCATGGACCACGTTATCGTGATATAATCGCTGTGAGATCCAAATAATTACCATGTAAACAATATTGAGACCGAGCCGATTAGCATTTAAATTGCAATAGCGCGATGATTTCGCTACCATGCATGCAGTGCAAGCAGAGAGCATGTAATTGTTTACTCGTGAGTAGGTTATATCCATCACTCGCTTAACCGATCTCTTATCGTTCGGGTTAGTTTAGTGTTAGTGACTATAATTTCTCCAAATTGCTACCCTAATTTGCTATGTTTTATTGCGTTTATGCGAGGAGTTCGTTCCCGGAGGTTTGTAAGACTATATTTGTTAAACACTACAGCATTCTATAAGCGCGTACAGCTAACTATAACGCTTGTAGTGAAAGCTTAGCCAGAGCAGGCGTTATATTGTATCAGCGTGTATGACGGACGAAGCGACAGAAACTAAAGATACTTTCGTAAATAGTATCATTAGTCTGACCCGCGACGCAAGCGCTTAGCGTACGGTAGCGCGTGAAATTTCCAGTACCACATGCTCGTAGCGACATTAGCTGTTGTATTTCCAATTTTTAGTATACTTAAAACTAAAACTGTATTTCGCAGATCTTCTGATAATGTGTACACGTTGTGTATTAACGGACAATTGTTACACGACTCTCAGATCATTGGGATTAATTGAAAGGTATAATTACCAGTATGAAATTGACGTGCATTTGTCCCTCACTAGAATCGAGTTACATAACACATTACATTGTTTTGTAAACTTCCCCATATCATACTCGCAGGCAGGGAGCCAGATAAATATCAAGATATATAGATATCCCTTTATTTATTTTCTTTCATTCCGTGCGCTGAAACGCAGGTCGCCGCTAATTTAAATATTCATGCACCATCTCATGCATAATTTCGATATTACATTCCTAGTATGAGCTCAAAATATCAATACGATATAGTTTGAGACTGTATTTGCATATAAATACAGTTGTGCCAGGTTGGCAGCTGAACCCATATAACAAACAGTAGGCCTATATGTTGATGCGTATATACATAATTTATACATCCGCCACACAGCACAATCACAAAAATAGAAACAACTACGAAAATAACAGTTTCTATTGTAGCTAGGCGATACTCGATACCTGATAAATGGTGAGTTCAATGTTGGTGTATCGTTGCAGTATTAACAACAAAAGTATCACAATCTAGAAATATCCAGAATAGAGTTCTTCTATGGCAGAAAGGCGTTGGTCGAGTATAAATAAAGTCTCAAACTGGTTCTCTCACTTGATTTGATTTATGATAACTTTCTTAATCAATACGCAACATTATCCAATTGAATACCTCACTGCATAAATCAGGACCGCAAATGATACACGCAGCGCAGCAATCGCTATACCTAACAGCTTGCAGCATCAGAGATACACTACAGTACAGACATATAGCTTTCGCAAAAACTACGTGCTTACTCCACTAAATCATCCCATGCGGCAATAGCAGCACTACATCACATACTTACACTCTGTTTAGCTTCTCGAGACGCGTTCTTACGAAAAGTAAACAAAAGCAAACATTTGAGTTAACACCCCCCAAAAGTACACGCGTACGAATGCACGCACGCATACACACTACTCATATCCGCGTTCACTCAGCCTCTGCAGTAGAAAAGTGGAGCAGAAATGTAAATGGTACGGTGTACCGTATTTTATTTATCAACAATTACGGGCGGGAACACAACGAATACAAGTTGCGTAACACACAAGGCGTGTAGGATGATTACGGTAGTTCAGGGAAACACTAAGTAATGACAGAAGAAACAGTGCAAAGTGCAGAATAAGTCATGGGTAGGGTACTATCAGTTATGCGTTTTTGTAATGTCATACCTACCAATGGTACGGTTTAACATTCATTCATACAATTTATTACACATGTGCTATATACGTTCCTCCACTCCCCTCGCTCTCCATCTTCTCATCCTTCCTCTCTGTCTGTCTGTCTCTCTCTCTCCCTCTCTCTCTCTCTCTCTCTCTCTCTCT
>NW_014577256.1:194508-200812 GCF_000485595.1 Priapulus caudatus | reverse complement strand
TGGAAGTAATACAGCTTCCGTATATCATCTGTTTTTCCAGATGTGCGTGTGCCAGCCAGGATAACCTCTGAAGTTACTTGTTAACAGGGATCGATGTCTATACGCACGACTATATGATGCTAATTTTCGTTAACTTCATCATATAATATATAACTCCCGTTGCGCTACTGAATAAAAGACTTGCAGTTCTGGTGTTACCAGAAAGGGATCATTGAATTACTTGAAGTGATTCAAATATTATATTAATTCATATTTCAAAAAACAGTTACTACCTGATCACGGTCCAAGTCTCAGGAGGGTACGGTTCATTATGAACTACGTGTAGATACTCACACTTGATCACGGGCCAAGTCTCTGAAGGGTACGGTACTGAACTACGTGTAGATATTACTCACACTTGTCTTTGGTCGGGAAGAAAACGGTGAGCTGTGCGACAGAGCAGCGCATGTCTTCGTCTAACTGCGGGCTTTCCTCATTACAAGCCGTTAGCGTTAGGTCGTATCTACTGTCGATCAACTCGCTAATGTGACTTGTAGCGATGACATCGCCATCCGGCGTAACTTTAAAATATCTGCGAGACAAAGGGAAGTGTCGCCTAATTAGATTCATTGCTGGGATTGGAAAATTCAAAATCGAAGTGCAACGGCCGCGTCGCTTAGGATTAAATTAGCAATAGAAAATTGACAAGCGAAAGGAATTGTCCCAATATATACACATGCAGCTATGACGTTCTATAGCGCAATGCTATATGGAGTAAAATGCGTTTGCGCCTACTCTCTAGTGCTCCGTGTGAATAAGTGAAATGCTATCATGGTTCTCTCTTTCGCATCGTTCGTGATGTTTAAATTGTTATCTGGATGATATACCAGCGGCATCGACAATCTTAAACAGAAACACTGCTAATCTCCAGTAAAGATTCCTCTATATATGACACATAATGATTAGCTTGCTATAACTCACGCATATTGATACCTCTTATAGCCAACAATGTCGTAGACAAGACGACGCCCGGTAGGGTCGCTAGCTTTAACGCTTCCAATATATTTATCTCCCGTCCGGTTGGCAGTGATGTTGTATATCTGATGCTCAAAGACAGGGTTGCGGTTGTTCACATTGACCACAACAACTCGCACGCTGCACTGGTCAGACTAGAAGAAAATAACAAGCGAAGCAACAACGCGTTGTGAATAAATGAAAAACGAATAGAAATCTTAAATTAGGAATACGGCTTCCATCTCTGCTCAACGTCGTTAAAATCTTGCATGTACATAATTATGCGTATATTACATGTATTATATGCAAACTTCTTTTCAGTAGCACCGGCATGCATAACACGTTTAGTTCATGTATAAATTCTGTTCACGTAATTTGTTACGTTTGATTGGAAATAAGATTTGAGATACTTATAATATCGTAGCATTATGACGCATTATGCAGCCGATGGCAGAAAAAATAAAACGAAATATCGACCAAGCGCGAAAAGAACCTTACGTGCTACTCTCCGAATTAGATAATACATAACACCTGAGATAATCACTCACAAACGTTCCGTCTGAGACGAGAGCTGTGAACTGATAGGCTGTTGTGCGCAGAAAGTTCAGCCTCTTGGTAGTTATCAATTCTCCTCTGGTATTGAAATAAATAAATGAGGTAAACTCACCGGCGGGCGTATAAGGCAAGTTACATAACGCGTTGAGATTTCCTTCGAATGTGCTAACGAGAGCAAACGGTGAACGCCTGACTCCTAAAATTATAACTATACACATCGCATTTTAATTTCCTGGCACCCGTGAAATGCTTGCAAAAAGACGTGAATTACTGGCGTGTAACATTCCGATGCTCATGCATTATCGTATTATTCTCTAGAGGAAGAAGACTTAAAGCACGCGTTCACAGCTATAGAGTGATCACGCGTGAATCAATGAACCATTGTTATTCACTCACGTTTCTGTCATTATAAAATCGTCGCTCTGGTTGCCGCCTATAATCGTGTAGGTAAGTTCGTCGGCGTCCTGCGTAAAAACCAGTAGGTAAATTAAGTTTCTTCTCAACAGATGGCGGTGCAGGTTATATGTTTTCACGGATAGCCAAGCTTCACGCGTAAACAATGTACGACGATCCCAACGCCGTTGAATAATTACGTAAAATAAATATTGTACATCGTATTAAGAAGCACCATCAGTGTCGTTTATATATGTTCCACTGTGAACAAAATCCTTAATAATATCTGTCGTCGCTTTCCCTTTATCCCGTCGCGTCTCTCTCTCTCTCTCTCTCTCTCTCTCTCTCTCTCTCTCTCGTCCTCTTTCTCTCCGGAGTCTTTCCTCTCTCGTAGCTCTCTCGTCTCTCGTTCTCTGCTTCTCTCTCTCTCCTCTCTCCTCTCTCTCGCTTCGCTCGCTCGCGGCTCTCTCTCGCTCTCTGTTCTCGTTTGACGGGCTGGCCCTCTGGTTCGTTCTTTCGGGTTCTTTTCCTTTGCTGTGTCTCCCTCTCATTCTCTCCCCACACATAACACACACGAACACAGATCACAACACACCACACACACACACACACACCACACACACACACGACACACACACACACACACACACACAATACACACACACACACACACACACATCACCACACACACACACACACACCCAACACACACACACACACACACACACACACCACACACACACACCCTTCTTTCTGTCTCTCTCTCTCTCTCTCTCTCTCTCTCTCTCTCTCTCTCTCTCTCTCTCTCTCTCTCTCTCTCTCTCTCTCTCTCTCTCTCTGACCTCTCTCCCCCTCTTGTTCGCGCTTCTCTCACTCTAGCGTTTAATGTGATTACCCCGTCGTCATCGACGGCAGCTATCTTCATCACCGTGCTGCCGACGGGCACGTTCTCTAGCACGTCGATTCGGTAGCTGGTGTGCGGGAATATCGGCGCGTTCTTGTTCGCTCGCTTTACGGTCACCGTCAGCGACGTCGTCGCGTAGTGGTCGCCGTTGCGCGCCTCAGTCGCTTTGACCATCATGTAGAAATGCATGCCGCGCCGCAGCGGGCCCATCAGTGTCAGCCCGCCAGTCGTGTTGTCGATGTCGAAGTAGCCGTTGGAACCTAAACTCGTGGTGGAAGGGAATGTGGATATATGTTTATATTTCGTGATAGCGTCGCTGGATTAGCTTTAGATACTATAGTACCCGATCCACTGCGTGCTGCAACGTAGGCTACACTGTAGGAAAACGGGGAGCCATTTCCAGTGTCCCGGGTAAAACAACGTGCCAGTTCCCTGTTTCCATTTAATTAAATAAAATAGCAATTCAGGGCTTTCTCGCATCCCAGCTAGCTACTTCGTCTAGTATTTTTCGGTTCACAGATAATTAAATGGTCCGATTTTAATGTAAATTTAATTTAAATTTAAATGGTCCGATCCCGCGTCCCGAAAATAATCGTCTCCTTCTCTAAACTAACAATATGGTTATCGATAGCAAGCGCGCAAGTATGCACCTGCGAGCGCCTATATACGTATATGTGGTGCGAGAACGCCTAGCACTTACTTATTATTTATTACTTCGTGAGTATAATTAGTAGCGTGCGCGTGCCTGTGGTAAATATGCGACCAGACAATGCTGAAGTGCAAATGGTGCATGATACAACATCTTCACCTAGTTCACACGCTCTAATATTGCTTTTCTTCTGGACGCGCGTATGCACAGCCGCTCACGCATTCACACTGCCGTAAACAAGGCCGCTGGTTAGATCGGTAAGGCACAGGCGCAAACATTCACGGTCCACGTGATACATATTTAAACAGGATATGTCGATAACTACATCCGGTAGAACGCAAAAACCAGTTATGCTAGCTTTTGTCGACGCGGTTGACAACGACAATAATTCGAGGTTGCCGAGAGCGTAATTCTCAGCAATAACATTCAAATTTAAACAACTTTTATCACATAAAGAAAAAGTGTTTTCGCGTATTAAATCTAACCGCCAAAACCTTGTTCTACAGTATTATCCGTAACAATCGTTCTTTTCGTCCTCTTTTCCATATAGCTATATAACTGTTGATGTGTAACTACTGCAGTTACATCTAATGTGAAGCACTCACCATACTCAATAGTGTAAAATATAGGACTCATGATTCCCTTGTCCTGATCGACAGCGAGGATGGGCGATGGTGATGTGTGAATGACGCTTCCCTAAGACGTTGAGAAACTATAAATATATACTAATCCCTGCATTCTCATGGAAATACTGCTACCGTCATGAGCATACACTTACTAATACCATCATCTAATATCGTCATTGAGAACCCATGATTTATGGACATCCGTATTATATGATAAATGATGCCGCAAGAAATTATAGCAAAACGTCTCTATCTGGAATACCTACAGCATTAACGCTATAGAGTACGCAAGCATATAGTCAACACGTGATATCTCGATACATTACCACAGGTGTGTTGTGCTCGATTTCAGCAGAATACGGGCCAGCTGTAAAAATGGGGTTTAGGTTGTCCTCGTCTATGATTCCAACCGTTAGATTTTCCCGGGTAAATAAAGCTGGCACGCCGGAGTCCTGATCGACAGACAAACGCAAACATTCGCTATTTCACACTAAGCCTAGATAATTTCATACAGAATTTGACTTATGTGAATCAGTTTTGCTCTGTCTAAGAAGTCTTTGTGAGAAATAAGAACTAATCCGTGTTCGGGATTATATATTTTTTTGATAAGGAGGTTCTGTGTAATGGCACATATAGCGTGGAACAAACCTGAGCCTTGACCGTAACGTAGAAGGAGCTGAATGATCGAAAGTCAAGATGTTTTTTGAGAGTAATGCGTCCCTGGTATTGGTTGGAAATTTCAGCATATTCCTGCAAGAAAGTTATCAGAACAAATTAGAGTATAAAATGATTTCATTGCTGTTTTGCCCTGAAAATATGCGCTGCCCCTATAAACGCAAACTCATACATTCACTGCAACATGGAAATGTCGAATTGTGCGGAAGAATGACACAACACAATATATGTATGCAGCAAACCATATAACCCTGTTTCATGTAAACACACGAGTTTTATGCGAAAACACGTAAAAAACTTTACAGATGAAAGTCTAGAAATATATGCAGGATCTACATTATGATGTATGCGGTTCTCGTTCACAGTTAAATATGGAAATTGTTCTGAACGCACAATGGCGGAGTAATATAATATAATAATGTACACGTAGAAGTGTGAATCTACCGTATAATCAAGGATTCGACGTTATGTGAAGAATCCATATTAGTTGACAGCTAATAGTTGAGAACTAGGGGTTCTCGCAGGCTGGCATAATATAGCGTGGCGCCCTGGCAGCAATAACGAAACCAATTCGCGTCACGTTAAAACCATATTTCACCTAACCACTAGTGCGTGCATGCTCACTGCATTCACCCCCTGTGGGCAACGAACCCGTCACAGCATTGTACTTATTGAAGTGTTTCCAAAGTTTACCTCGAGCTTCCCGATGAGAGAATTCTATAGGATAATACAGCGCAAATGATATATAAGCACATTAAAGACGTCCGACCTGTCACTCATCGCAGGTCCAAGATTTTCTCGAGATAGATCTCGAGATAGCGTCGTGTGTAACTACGACGCAGGGGGTCGGTCTCTAGCAGTAGCTGTTTAAGCATTCTTTGTTGGCATTTAGATAGAAACGCGGCGACCGCAACTCGGCAGAGAATTATTACAGACGATTTTTGCAGATAAGTTCGGGAATGTTCGGAAGAATCCATGCGTATTACGCATTGTGCCGCGATATCGTCGAGAGGATCTACACCATATTTTTCGCCGTACGAGGTCTCGCAAGAATGTTGTAACAAGGTGATTACCGATGTAACAAAACAACTATTGCCTGGTGGCCCGTACAACATATAATTTTGTGACGACGAAAAATCTTTGATGTCGGGGTTTGCGCAACATTGATTTTATCGGTCCACAAAACTCTATGTTGCTCTCACTATCTAGTAATAATTGTAATAATCTACTTTATATATACCTATATATATATATGCGTACGTGCGTGCGCGTGCGTGCGTGTGAGCGCGTGCGTGTGCGTGTGCGTGTGCGTGTGTGTGTGTGCGTGTGCGTGTGCGTGTGCGTGTGCGTGTGCGTGTGCGTGTGCGTGTGCGTGTGCGTGTGCGTGTTGTGTGTATGTGTGTGTGTGTGTGTGTGTGTGTGTGTGTGTGTGTGTGTGTGTGTGTGTGTGTGTGTGTGTGTAGTACGTACGTACGTTAGTACGTAGTAGTACGGTACGGTATACTAGTA